>NW_024424452.1:55872499-55888234 GCF_017311325.1 Ursus maritimus
TCAATCATGAAGTCATTGTAGCCTAATGCAACATGACAATGCCTGCATCATTCACCTCACTTCATCTCATCATGTAGGCATTTTATCATCTCACTTCACCATGAGAAGAAGGGTGAGTACAGTACAATAAGATATTTTGAGAGAGAGAGAGAGAAACCACATTCACATAACTTTTATAACACTATATTGTTATAATTTTTCCATTTTATTAGTTATTATTGATCTCCTACTGTGTAAATTAATAAACTTCATTACAGGCATGTATGTACAGGAAAAAACATAGTATATACAGAGTTGGGTACTATCTGCAGTCTTAGGTATTCAATGGGAATCTTGGAACATATCCCCTGCAGATAGGGGGGACTACGCTACATCTACAAAATTCTTTGACTTTTGCCATGTCCTATCAGTTAGAAGCAAGTCACACCTTCTGTTCATACTCAAGGGGAAGGGATTACACAAAGATGTGGATAACTGACAGCAGAAAATCAACTCATTTTAGAATTCTCCTGGGGCGCCTGGGTGGCTCAGCCATTAAGCATCTGCCTTTGGCTCAGGTCATGATCCCAGAGTCCTGGGATCAAGCCCCGCATCGGGCTCCCTTCTCAGAGGGAAGCCTGCTTCTCCCTCTCACACTCCCCTTGCTTGTGTTCCCTCTCTCGCTGTCTCTCTCTGTCAAATAAATAAAATCTTAAAAAAAAATTCTCCTAACGATTATAGCAATAAGAGTATGAAATTTAGTACTGTTCCAATCAGAGAACTGAAATAAGCATGTTTTAAACTATGAGTTTTATATTAAATTTTATCCTGAATGATTTATAATTTCAATAATGGTGATTGTACAGTGAGGATTACAAAGAAAAATGGAGGCTATAAATATCACTAAACTCAAACAATATCATGATTTTCAGTTTTTAAATTGCATTGTCTGAATATTATGATTTTAAAGTACTGTTTGTCACATAAGCAAAACCTATCTTAGTTGTTTTTGCTTTTTCTAATGGGTATTATTTGTAGAATCATTTGCTTATTCAACAGTCATTAACTATCTGAAGTATGCTTGTAAATGAGTCAGATTCTTAAAAGTAAATATTCCAAGATAAGAAGACTAAAGTCCCAGCCCGTAAGGGATTCATAATCTAGTACGTATATACTATATAAACACACAATCATATTCAGGTGGAGTTAGCACTAGTAGGTTATTGAAGGCTGGTATAAAGGGGATGGGATGGAAAAGTAAGGTTTCCACACTTAATACAGAAACAGTATCTCGAAGAAACACTCTTTGGATATTGAAAAAAATATATAAATAAATGTATATACATACAGAAACATATACACATACATATTCTGTAGAAGAAAAGTGAACTTACTTAATATATTACTGTAAAGTTTGGGAATATTCCCTAAGAACACTCTCACTTCTGACAGTAATTGCATGTCTGAGAGACTTCAAGACCACCTTCAGTTTTGATAATTCACTTGAAGGACTCACAGACTCACTGAAAGCTGTCATACCCACAGTTGTGGCTTAGTACAGTGAAAGAATACAGATTAAAACACACAGGGCAGAGTTCAGGAAAGTTCCACACACAGAGCTTTCAGTTTTTCTCTCCCAGTAGAATGGTGGTACTAAATTTCTTGGCAACAATGGGTGATAATATGCAGAATATTGCCAACCAGGGAAACTTACCTGAGCCTTGGTATTCAGAATTTTTATTAGGGCTTCGTCACGTAACCAACGTAGGTGTTGGTCCCTCATGTTGCAGACCTCAGCCTCCAGGCCTCCAGAGACTGGACTAATACTGTGTGACCTAAAGCCCCCAAGAAATCACAATGTTAGACTATCTGGTATAGCACAAGATCCCAAGGTAAACAAAGATGTTCTTATTAGACATTCTTATTATGATATTTCAAGGGCTTAAAGGTCATTTTCCATGAACCAAGAATAAAGGTCAGACTTCTTAAGTAAAATTAATTCTAATTGTAAAATTAGAGTAAATATTCTTAAAAGTTGAGAGAAGTAGTATACATAAAGGTTAATCTATGAGTTTGTTCATTACTGACCCGAAACTGGTTTCAATTATTCACAAAATATAACTTGTTCCTATTTTACTTAATTTTTATAAATCAAAGATACAGTATATTGGACAAAATGAAAAAAAAAAGCAAGAGTAGTTGGAAGACAGGGTATGTGGTAAAATAATTAAGTAATAAGACTGCAGAAGAAAACAAAGAAAAATTATGAGGGCTTTAAAAGGCAGGATCTTGAAGGTGGAATTTATCTTGAGAATACTGAAGAAACACTACACTAAAGAGTGGTAGGCAGGGGAGTTACATGATCAGATTTTATTTCAAAAATTCATTATGGCTTCCCTGTGGAGAATGGTTGGGAAAATCTAAGTCTGGAAGCATGAATAAATGCCAGGTAGAAAATAAGAAAGTCTGAATTAACATTGTAGTGGGGGTGAGAGAAACACTGATAAATTTCAGGTATGTATATTTGGTAAAGTCAATTTAAAAGAATTATAGGAGTAAAGGATAAGGAAGCAAGAGAAGTCACAAATGAGGACAAGATTATGGGACTGGCATGTGAAGGGGTTGCAGAAATAGGGGTTTATGGCAGATGATGTTGATTAGCTGCAAACTATTTCTAACTATTTTTTCATTTCTAATTGTAGATTCTGAAAAGTCAGTATTCATTTTTACACTCCATGATACACTATATTTAGTTCTCCACTTTAATATATGTCAGACTTGGGGCCAATGGGATGAAACCAGTATTTTAATAGATCTGTGACCTATATTGAATAATAATTGTTTTAAATTTGTTAGTTACACAGTAACGCATATACTAATAGTTCAATGAACTTACATGGAGTAGAAATAAAATACTGATCTAGTTCATTGACCTTCATAGTTTTCTACTTATGTGATACAAATAGTTAAAATTGTAAGTATTAAAAGTATTACAAAGTTTTGAATGGAATGATATGATGGAAAAGGGAATCTTCAATATCTTAATAGAAAAGTAGTATGAGAAAACAATCTTTGGATATTGGAAAGATATATATCTATATATATATATCTATATTCTCTAAGTGTCCTTGAATGAAAAATAACTTATATTTTTTGAAGGCTTATTATTTATAAGGCCTTGACATAGCTATCGAGTCACTTTCTTTAATTCTTTTAATCTTTTCAGTAAGAAATTAAACAGATACTGTAAGTATCCCCCTCTAAAGTTACAGAAATTTAGCTGAAGAAATTAACCAACAAAGGTTAATCTTACAATTTGTTTGGGGGCAGTTCTGGTATAAGAATCTAAGTGTCACAGACTCTTAAGTCTACAGTCTTAGCTTCCAGGTTGCTACCTTCCAAATCAGCAAGCATTTATTTATTCAATAGGTAGGTTTACTAGATTTAGCAAATAAAAATACAGAACATGGAATGAAATTAAAACTTCAGATCACCAGTGAATGATGAATAATTTATAGTAAAAGTATCTCCCATGTTAATATTAAGGACACACTTAATAGTCTTCCCCCAAAAGTTGTTCATCTAAAATAGAATTCAACTGGAATTTTGTATTTTTTCTGATAACCCTACAAATAGGCCGTCATTTTTTAGACAAGGCGTAGAGATCTGACCATGAATACTTGCACCTGAAAGGGAGTTCAAAGAAACTAAAGTCTGTTGGGAAATCACAGATCATTTCTCAGCAAGCAGAGTTTCAAATGACTTAGCAATTTATTGTATCTCATAAATAAGAAAATACTAGACAAATGAGTTATTAGAAGGGGACATGTTTTGTATTCTTCTAGACAATGTGCTGTAGTACAATGTATGGCTAGAGCAGTAGTGGCCCTATAGTGTTTAGTGGATTACGTGTTTAGTCTTGGGAATTGTCTGGTTGCCTGTCTTGAGTATTTCTATTCTGTTTAGTGCTAAGTTGTTTTTTTACTTCAGTGTGCTTGTCTTTTACTTTAAAAGTTGTAGTGTTATGCATTAATAAGTTGAGGGTCAAGTTAAATTAAATAGCTATTTAATTAACTTCTCAGTGCCATATTTTCACCATTCAGTGAATAAATGAGAGGTAACAGTTTTCTCCCTTATATCTTAGGCTATTACATATGCCTAAGAATTGTGGAGGAAGGATACTGGTTAATATGCTAAATTGCTTTCTCCCTTGCTTTGTCTCTCTTGAGAATTTTTAATCTACTTTAATATACCTACACACCAACTTGCTACTCTACCAATTAACCATTCATTACCTAATTATCTCCTCCAGCTGAGAATTCCACTTCTTTAGAATAATTTCCCCCTTGTTATCATTCTTGTAACAGTATTATTTGTACCCTTTACTAAGTGATTTCTAGTAATTTGAATTGCATTCAAATAATTCAACTGATTTACAGCAGGCATTTTTCAGTTTTCTTAGATTTTTGTTATTGAAATAGGTATGCTCTAATTTTTAAGGCCATTTCAGAATTATTAGTCTCAGAATTTTACAAAAGGTACTAACGTCTATTTTCAATGCAGAATTATTAAAAATTCCAGGATAATAAACATATAGTAGAGGATTTCAACATTTTTCAAAATGAATCTTGGAATGAATATTCTGGATAAGTAATATCATTTTGTGATTCTGAGTAATTAGGTAAATGAAATAAATATATTCCCATTGTAAAGAAGTTGCTTTTTTTTTTTTTTTCTACATCAGCTAGCCATACTGGAGTAACTGGTGTCCAAACCAGCTCTCCCACTATAAAGAATAAGAGGAGAGAACCGTTTTCAGGCAATGGGAACAGGCAGCACAAGGCTCTGATACCTCTATAAAGGGAAACTCAAGAGTCTGAGTTTCACATAAATTCCCAGCTACTAATCTATGGATAATTTTCCCGCTCAGAACTGGGAATCTAACAGAGAATGAAATCTCACATTAGAGTTTCAGGCAGGTGAAGTGGCTGGAATCTGTGGGGTGAAGCATCAGAGAGAGCAGCACTTTGTGGAATGGGAGCTCTATAGGTCAGGGTAAGACTCCCGTCCATGTACAAGCGCTGGAAAAATATATACACAAAATGAGGCCCTCAAATCTTAACAGATAATCCACTTCTGCAGGGTTGAGTAACAACGGAGCAATGATGGTCATGCGGAAGTTGCAAAAAAAGCAGCATCTGGGGACATCCAGCTCCACCATCAGAGAGATCTCAACCGTAGCCTAGATGCCAGAAAGGCCTCAGAATAAGAATCACATTCTAACAAAGCTGAAACCCATGTCCTGAAGAAAATCCTTAGAAAAGGTTATGAAATTTGAGTATTGCTAACTGAGTGGGACTAGGAAACACCTTGGGCTTCCCTTGGGTCTATATCAATAAAGTATGAAAACAAGTCTAAATAAATTCAAAAGATCCATCAGTAACTAAACTGCCAGCTTAAAAAAAAATAGAAAAAGGTAACAGAATTCTGCATTTCTACAAGATAGTATCCACAATGCCCTGTATTTAATTAAAAACAAGAGCAAAACCAAAAACAGCTATCATCAACAAAGGAGCCAAGATGATTGATTTAGAGGGGAAAGAACAGTCTTTTCAACAAAAAATGCTGGGACAACTGGATAGATAGCTACATGGAAAACACTGAAGTTGGACTACTCCCTCACATCAAATCCAAAAATTAGCTAAGAATGGATCAAAGACCTAAATATTACCTAAAGTCACATAACACTTAAGAGAAAATATAAGTGTACACATTCATGACCTTGGAGTAGGAAATGGTTTCTTAGATATGACACCAAAGCACAAGTATCAAAAAAAAAAAAAATCTGCTGGACTTCATCAAAATTAAACACTTCTGTGCTTTCAAAAATCCCCAACGGGAAAGTGAAAAGATGATACACCGAATGGGAGAACATGTTTATAAATCACACTTCTTTTTTTTTTTTTTTTAAGATTTTAAAAAAAATTTTTGAGAGAGAGTGAGTGAGTGACCATGAGTGGAGCAGGGAGCCCTATCAGGGGCTCTATCCCAGGACCCTGGGATCATGACCTGAGAGCAAGGCAGGCGCTTAACCTACTGAGACACCCAGGCGCCCCTATAAATCATATTTCTGATAAGAAACTTGTATCCAGAATATATAAAGCACTCTCACAATTTAATAAAAAGACAAAATACTCCTTTAAAAAATGCACAAAGGCTCTAATAAATATTTCTCAGAAACCGATATACAAAAGGCCAATAAGAACTTTAAAAAAAAAAAATGCTCGACATCATTTGCCAGCAAATGAAAACCCAAACCACAATGAGATACAACTTCACACCCACTCAGATGGCTATGATGAAAAAAAGGACAGGTAACAAGTGAAAACAAGGAGAAACTGAAACCCACATACATTGCTGGTAGGAATGTACAATAATGCAGTCCTTTTGACAAAGAGTTTGGCACTTTCTCAAAAGTTAAGCACGGAGTTACCATAACCTAGCAATAGCACTCCTACGTATCTACCTAAAAGAAATAAAATATAAGTTCGCAGAAACTTACACACGAAGGCTCATAAATATAATAATCACAAATAACCTTCACAAAGTAGAAACAACCCAAATGTCCATAAACAGACTAAAAAAGAAAACATTGCGTACCTATGAAAGGCATACTCGTTCAGAAAAAGGAACGGTGGCCACGCTTTGCGCTTGCGCATTCCCTGCCTCTCGAACAGGCTATAGCTCTCCCAGGATCTGAGGCGTACGGTGATTTGCTCGCCCGGTTGTGCCGTTGGCGGGAAAGTTCCCGCTGCTCGGAGCTAGTTTTGAGCCTCCGTGACACACCGTATCCTGAGAGGGTGAGGCAAGGGAAGTGTGATGGCCAGGATGATGTGAAGAGAGGGCTCAGAACTCTAAGGAAATGAAGTTAGATCTTTCGTGGAGTTGTGGAGGCGTTGAAGGTGACTGTTAACAAACATTTCAGCCGGAAAACTGCCTGCAATCCGACTCCTCCCCCCGGTGTACAGCGGGGCACCTTTCGTTTTAGACTTTTGCTGAAATCTCTTCTGTCGGCTCTCGTTTGTCCTGCGTGCGACCAGATGGGGCTCGCTTCAGTCGTCTGCTGAGGAGCCCAGACAGCAAACTCATCTCAAAGGTAAAATCCCCCTAACCTTAGCGTGTGACCACCATGCAGGTGCCTGGTTTCCAATTTAGCCTTGCCCACCACTTTCCCTGGCTGGCAGACCCTTCAAATAGCGCCTCTTTTTGTGAAGCCCGATCCTAAAACACGAAGACTTATCCCTCTGACACCCGCATGCCTATCCGCGTCTCTACAGCATTTCCTCTTGAACTTTCTTTTGCAACCGCAGCCTAGTCAGTCCACTGTCTGAAATTTAATACAACTAATAAATATGAATTTACTGATAAAGACTATAAAATTATAGATTTGTTAAGAGCCGTAATGCTGAGCGTAGTGCTAGCCACATAATGGATGTATATAAACATATTTATATTTTAATGCAAAAAGGGATGAGTCATCTAGTCCAACTTGTCCTTTACAGATGAAGGAAGGGGAACCCCACGGGGTTTGAATGGCCACGAGTTTTACCAATGTCACCAGAATTTTTTAATGGCCCACAGTAAGAAATATTGCTTTTCATGGAGCTTAATTTAAGAAAAATTTAGGAACCCTTAATTTAAGAAAAATTTAGGAACCCTTAACTTTGTGTGTTAAAGTGTCTTTATAAAATTATATATATGTATATAATTAAGATGTATTTAATAGGGGCTTGGAGTAAAGGTAATAACTTCGTTTGGCAAAATATATAATATCTCCCTTTTTAAGCAGCCCCCCAAATCAAAGTATTGTTACATACTACAGCATATATGAACCTTAAAAAGATGAACCTTAAACAGATTATGCTGAATGGAAAAAAGCCAGTCATAGAAGGCATGTATTGTGTGGTTTAATTTTTATTAAATGTGTAGAATAGGAAAATCTACAGAGAATAAAAGTAGATTAGTGAAGGAAAACAGAATGCTAAAGGGTGCATGTTTTCTTTTAGAGGTGATGAAAATATTCTTGAATTGATTGTGGTGATGGTATAACTGTGAATATACTAAAAACAACTGCCTTGTTCATTTTAAATAAATGGTTTAATTATATGGTATGTTAAATTTAACTCAATAAAGCTGTTATCCCCCCACCCCTGGTCAGTCAATGATCATACAAAGAAACAAAAGTAAATATGTAATCCATACATATGGAAAAGCAATCAATAAAAAACAAACCTGAAATGGTACAGGGGTTACACTAAGCAAATACACATTTAAAGCATCCATTGTAAATAACTTAATTAAAAGAAAAATATCTGAATTAATTAAATGCTAATCTTATCAGAGAAATGGAAACAATAATAATAGAAAATAAATTCTGGAATTAACTAAAATTTTAGATGACAGAAAAAGAGCCAGTAAATTGAGGACAAATCTCTAGAAATTATCAATTTGAAAAAAAATAAAGATAATGATTGAAGAAAAATGAACAGCGTCAGGGACCTGAGTGGGACAATACCAAATAACACACTGGGACAGAGAAAATATTTTGGAAAATAAAAAGTTAAAACCTTTAAAATTCTATGAAAATTACATTTAGGTTAAAATAGCTGAGCAAACCACAAATGGCATAAATATAATCACCGTGTACGTTGAGGGAAGTTAGTCAAACTGTAGAAAATCAATTAAAATCTTGAAAGCAACCAGAAGGAAAAAAAAAAGTTTTGTACATTGTACATTGGTAAGAATTATTGCTGACTTCTCATCAATAACAGTAAAACCAGAAATAACCAATGATATGCTTAACATACTGATTAATTTATAATATGTAGAGGTAAAAGATAAGACAACAATCATAAAAGGAGGTGAGATATTAAATAGAGTTGTACTGTTCAATTATATTTACAAAGATGAAAATAGGAATTTGGACATGAGGCTCTGAAGTGAGAAAGGGGATATAAATTATTTGTGTGAAGATGATTGTCTCAGAGGTTTAATTCTTGGACAGAGTTCTTAGTATTATGCTAGGCATTGTGTATTAAGTACAGACTACATCAATGAACAAGATAGACTTTGTCCCTGTTTTAAGTAGGGACAAAAGCAGAAGGCCATGGTGAAGAGTCTTGTAAGGAAGACAAGTATACTGATGTTCATTTAATTAGAGTTGAAATAAGTAATAAGGAATATTATGGTATAGAATTTGATAAAGATTATGTGGAGAGTTATTTTTGATAGTGATAAAAGCAAGAGGATGTTATATAAAATTTAGCAAATATTTCCATGTTTATATTTTGCTTTATCCCCAATTATGGCGAGATTCTTTAAGCAATAACAATCTTGCTCACCTTTGTATTTGTTTGCTGTACCTAGCCCTGTGTCTGACACAGCACAAAATACACCTTCAGAGATCATGAAGTTTTCAACAAGAGAAATAAATTCCATAATACAATAACTCCCTAGACAGATTATTGCCTTATGTCAGGTCTTTAAAAAAATGATAGGTAAGTTAACATTTTCTGGGTGAAGAATAATGCCCAGGTGTATTTTCAAGATACCTAATTTTGTTCCAAGATACCTAATTTTGAAACAGCATACTTTCTATAGTCTTTGTTCTTAAATATCCTTTTGTGTTGATAACTAAGTATTAAGAGAAATTTGTTATCCTGGCATTCAGGAAACTTTCTGATGTTTCCTTTGTGAATATTTTTTTTTTTTTATTTGGGAACCCAGTATTCACCTGTTTTTCTTACTTAGCTCACTTTTAATTATTAAGTAACAGTGAGAAATATTTAATTTTTGAAAATGAGAACTAGTTGCCTGATTATTTTATTTTATGATACCTAAAATCTTAAAGTCTAACTTTTTATTAGCTATATTCTATTGCATTTTATTTTTTTAAAGGAATATAAAACTATTTATTGACCACTGTTTACCAGTATTTACAATAAAGTAAACAATATATAGTTGGATAACATTTTGACTACGTTATTGTTTTTCCTGGTTTCTGCTGAACCAGTAACTCAAATACTGAGAAGATTGAGCCTAAATGTCAGGAATGAGTTGGGGTAAAGAAAAAACATGCAGGTTAAGAATTTGGATTATAGAAGTCTGTCCACCCATTTATTACAGCAGGTGCTAAATTGCCAACATCGCTAACCATCTGATTATGTTTAAGTTTCCATGAATGAAGTCTTAGACATTCCATGAATCATGACCTTTTAGTCAATACAGCACATAGATTTCAACCTCTTGAAAAGGATTGATTCACTAGAAGGAACCTTTAAATGTCCATTTAACTAAATTTTGCTTACCTAATTAAAATACACCAGGACTTGTCTAGTTTTGTCATTTGAGTGGGGAGGTTGTTGGTAGTGATAAAATTTTCCTTTCAGGGATCTTGCAAATAAACTTGCATTTATGTGACTGGAGATATGGATATCGATCCTGATATGGCTATTTTTAAATGGTCCAATTTAAATTGCCTACATTATATTTAAATTGTCCAATTAATTACAAAATGTGAAAGGTTAAGGCTTCAGGAACAACTTAAGTTTAACTTTAAGTGATTTATTTCTTAACTTGTTGAAAATGATAGCATCCCAGAAACATGGGCTTATCCATGGTTATGAAATGCTGTTTTTGTTTTGGTGAATGTTTTTATGTATATATCTTATGTATACACACACAAAAAACCCCCTAAATTAACAAAACCCCCAGAATGGTCCTTAGGCATAGAGGAGTTAAACACAAGTTTTGACTGAGTAACAACTATGAAGATCTCCCCCAACATTTAGAAAAGGTGTTCTCTAATGCGGGGGCATAATATACCATGGTCTCAAATATTCTTTTCTGATAAAGGAAGCAAGTACAGAAAGCTTTTATTTGTTCAAAGTAACCAGTGCTATAGATGCAAAAAACCATAACAACTCCCCCAATATTGTTTCAAAACAAACATATCAAATTTGATTTCATTAGAATGTTATTTCTTCACGCTAATAAATCAAAAAACAAAGACCCAGATTTATATATATATATATATATATAAATACATATAAATATTACACACACACACACACACATATATATGTATAGCAATGCAAACAATTATTGAGCTTCCTCTTCTGGACAAGAATGCCAAGTTAGTCTCTCTTCATAAAAAGCAATTACAATTTGAGGACACTTCATATTTGCCTCTTTTGCCAGCACCAAGTCTGCCTCATCTGAATCTTTCCATTCCATTAGAAACATTAATTCTCCATGCTGTCTGTGGCACCAATTATTCATTCAGGATCAAGACCTCTGGCAAAGCCTCTTGGTTTATCAGCAGCATCTCTTTTCTTTGACTTGCTATGATCAGATTCACTGTCCGATAAAGTTTTTCTTTTTGTACTGTCTTTTTCTTTACCAGCTTTTTGAGAATTAAATGCTTCAATTAACTCTGGACAATCTAAATTTTCTTCAGGTTCCCAAGTACTATCAGCATCTGTAAATCCCTTCCACTTCAGGAGATACTCCACCTTCCCATTCACTACCTGTTGGTGCAGTACTTTTTCCACCACAAATTCTTCAGGCTCTGCATCTTCTACTTTTTTTATTCTTTCCATTCTGTTTCTTTCCCATTTTTTGCAATGTATTTTTATTGGAGACTATTTTTTATTGCAGACTTGAAAAGTTATTATTCACTGCCTCCGAGCTGCTCTGGGTCCTGGGTCTGCAGTGTCTCCAGCCCTGTGTGCTTCAAGCTCCCTATTTTATTTTGTAATATAGTACAGAAAATAACATAAAGTATGTATTACCATATTAATTTTAATTACACATTTCTTAAATCACCACTGTCTTATAAGATTCTTTTTCCCCTTTGGTCATTTGAAACTATTTAGATGCTTGAAAGAAAAATTCAGTTTTCATCTCAAAGTTTTCTTTTTCAGATGATTGGCTATTTCCATAGTCTAGAATAATGCCAGTAAATTTTTGATTCGAATAATTCATTTTAACACATATTTATTTTATTATGTTAACATGGTTAAATTTTTTTGGAACTGGCAGTGGAAAGAGGAAAGGAATTTGTTCCAATTTTTTTAAATGTTTAAATTGAATCTATTAACACAACTAGCAAACATATGGCAAAAGAGAATGTTTACATTTAGCAGAATTCTTTCCTCTTTTCAAATCTTAGCAATTACATACAGTTTTTCGATACATAATACAAAAATGATTGCCATACATTTGACTAAAAAGTAAATGAATGGCTGAGGGCATTGGTATTATAATACAAAATCTTTCACATCTAGATTATTTAAATTTATACCAACCAAGTTAGTAGTTTTAGTTACTGGATAATCCATAGGCAATGAATCTATCCCATACCTACTAATTTATCTAAACGTATTCATGGAGTCTTTATGATTATCTAAACAATAAAAATTTAAAAATAAAATAAAGCACAATCCTTGCTATAAATATTTTCACAATTTAGTCTGGGGAATATTCTTTTAAAGAAAAAAATAATAAAATATAACTGTAGCAGTAGGGTTGGGTGGTGTTGGCCCAAAATAGGTATGGTTTCCTAAGTTCATATTTTTATTTATAATCATCATTGTTGCACAGTTTTAATCTGAGAATGGTTGAGAAATACAGAGATGGCATTAGTATTTTGATATGGAGCTGTCAAAAGAATTTAGAAATATCTGTTGATACATAATTATAAAAATGTACATCTCCAGGTATACATCAGCCTGATTGCACATCAACATGAATCATGAATAAAAAATAATATATTCAACCATCTGTGATGCAGTTTCTAACTAAAAATATTTTTTTTTCCCCCAAATCTCAAAATTATGAAAAGAAAACCATCTCTTGGTTAGGGTTTATTAGAGAAAACTCATAGATGTTAACCATCCTAAAGGTAGAAGACATACCTACATATTCTCTATCAGGTATCAATAAACTTTTTCCTGAAGAGCTTGGTAGTAAATATTTTTGACTTTGTGGGCCATATGGTGTCTATTGCAACTACTCACACCTGCCATTGAGTAAAAGCAACCGTAGACAAATGAACAAATTGGTGTGACTGGATTTGGTCCAGTGGCAAGCCAGATTTGGTCCACTGATTTAGGTATTCCACTTCTATTTGTGTATTCCCACAGCTAGCACTGTAGTTGCATTGTGTAGTATCTCAACTAATATGAAAAATTAAAGTGAAAAACTATGTCTTTACTTAAAAGAATGTAGACACTATAAATCATTGGATTTGCTTCCTGGTTGTATTTTCTGGTACAAATTATGTTTTTTTTAATAGAAATTAGTAGGGAGATAAACAGTAAACAAAGTAAAATTCTTTTAGAATAACTTATCCCAAAACATGTCCTATGATCACTGATTCTGCAGAATGTTTAATTAGACATTTTGTCAAAAAGTGTTCCATATTAAATTCAGTTTAACAAATGTCTCCTAAACAAAGGTTAAGGTTAAAGGTTAGAGCTTTTGTCAAAATATGCACTGTGATATCGAAGAGATTGTGCACTGTGGCACCTAAGAGAGGACTGTACTACTTTAAATGATTCCTCATATTTATTTTACTACTAACTTCCAATTTTCAAAATCTTCTACATATAAAAAACAACAAGGATGATATGATATGTATGAATGGTTTGGGGCTGCCTATGTCACTTAATTTACGAAGTTCATTGATTCATTTATGTACAGTCATAAATAATCACTTGAAATACCGAAGAACAGTCAGTTGTCTACAAAAACATGGTCATTTCTAAAATTATATGCACATACACCAAATGATTTGATCAAGAAACAAAATACCCATTATATCACTTCTTATGTCAACAATGAAGATATTTTAACTGGTATTTGGCTTTGGATAGTAGACTACTATACCATCTTTTTACTGGAAAATAAAATGTATAAATTCTTAATGGTTCATTACAACATAGATAACTACTTTAAAAATATTGTAAAAAGCAATCAGAAGAAGAACATTGGCATATATTTCATAAAAGACATTAAAATTTCTAGTAGTTAAGGAAAAAATGAACCATCTTTTTAAGCTATGCATGCATTGTGTTTAAGAGATAAGCTTTGTGGTTCGCTGTTCTACTGTAATTAAAAGAGTTGTTAATTCAATATGCAAAGAGGAGATGGCCTTTTATTTAGACAGCTAAAATATATTAAGAAACAAGTTAAAGGCTAATGGAGGAAAACAGATAACTAAAGGATTAGGATCTGAGAAAATGTACCTATTGAAAGGTGAAATTTTCTACATCCTGTGTGCCTGCAAGAGAAATCTGTAGATTCCTCTACTTCAGTATTTCAGTTTTGTTGTAATTATCTGTGTACTCTAGTCTTCTCAACTGCACTGAAGAATTCTCCAGGGAAGAGAGCATATTTCTCTTAGTCTGTATATCCATGGTTTTTAGTATAGTAGCTGACCCATAGTTGGTTCTCAATAAATCTTGGTTGAGTGGATATACTGCCTGATTACAGAAGGGATGACAGACTGAATGTGTGCTTTTTTTCCTCTGGTAGTAAAGGCTTTTGGTTTCCCTCCCAGATAATGCCATTAGCAGTCTGCCGTTGTCCATATCCTCCAGCTGCAATGCTTGTGAGCTAATGGTTTACAACTTTGCCCTTCTCTAGAGACTTGCCCTCAGCTTAAAGGTGGTTCAAAGGATGGTGTTATGGTTTTTCTCTGGACATGAATTTCACCATTTAAAAAAATCGAGATAACAATGATTAATTTACAGTGCTGACAGGATAATTAAAATTAAATTTATAAAACTCACATGCATGCCCAGTGTAATTATGCATAGTAAAATTTCTACAAGTATGCACAGCATCCCCAAAATAAGTAGTACATATTATTTCTAGGGAAAGAAATGTTCCTAAATTCATGTTGCTTTATTAATGAGTCATGCACTTAATGAGAAAAAAATCTTGTAATTTTTTCTAAAATTGATTCTCTACTAAGATAAATCTTCAACTTCTGAAAATGTAGGAATTATATTGACTTGCAAATTTATTTTATTAGAGAAGGAATATATATTATTCCCTACACAAAGTTTATGAGACCAGTTAATATTTAAAATGTTGGGAGAGTAACATGACAAACTGCAATTTCTTTACTGCTCACCACTCAAAGCAATTTATGTATTCAAATAAGTTAGAAACAACTTTCTCTTATCACTTAAAATATTTCATCATGTCACCTACCTACTATTATAGTTCAAGATGCTGAGACTTACTTGCATATCACCCTGAGTTGATGAAAGTTCATTAATTATTTTATTTGGCTATCAGTGTGCAACTCATATTTCAAGTTTCTAAATAGAAAAACAACAACAACAACAAACCCAAAACCCTGTTAAGTGATATAGCTTATAGGACGTGCTAATGATATTGCTAACCTCCAAGTCAGTCATTGTTAATTGTGGGGGGAGGGAATATGTTAAAAAAAAAAAAAAACAACAACTTGAAAAAAATTTTCTAAATTTATTATTTAATTTATAAGCCAGGAAAATAGAAGTTATAATTGATTCAGAAGTAGACAATTGCTGTTGGGGGCACCATGCACCAAGGCTGCTAAGTATTTTTCACTTTGGACCTTCAAAATCCACTTCAGTGTTGCAAATCAATCTATCTTCCTTCCTTCCTTCCTTCCTTCCTTCCTTCCTTCCTTCCTTCCTT
>NW_024424452.1:55888244-55891560 GCF_017311325.1 Ursus maritimus
GCTAATGGTTTACAACTTTGCCCTTCTCTAGAGACTTGCCCTCAGCTTAAAGGTGGTTCAAAGGATGGTGTTATGGTTTTTCTCTGGACATGAATTTCACCATTTAAAAAAATCGAGATAACAATGATTAATTTACAGTGCTGACAGGATAATTAAAATTAAATTTATAAAACTCACATGCATGCCCAGTGTAATTATGCATAGTAAAATTTCTACAAGTATGCACAGCATCCCCAAAATAAGTAGTACATATTATTTCTAGGGAAAGAAATGTTCCTAAATTCATGTTGCTTTATTAATGAGTCATGCACTTAATGAGAAAAAAATCTTGTAATTTTTTCTAAAATTGATTCTCTACTAAGATAAATCTTCAACTTCTGAAAATGTAGGAATTATATTGACTTGCAAATTTATTTTATTAGAGAAGGAATATATATTATTCCCTACACAAAGTTTATGAGACCAGTTAATATTTAAAATGTTGGGAGAGTAACATGACAAACTGCAATTTCTTTACTGCTCACCACTCAAAGCAATTTATGTATTCAAATAAGTTAGAAACAACTTTCTCTTATCACTTAAAATATTTCATCATGTCACCTACCTACTATTATAGTTCAAGATGCTGAGACTTACTTGCATATCACCCTGAGTTGATGAAAGTTCATTAATTATTTTATTTGGCTATCAGTGTGCAACTCATATTTCAAGTTTCTAAATAGAAAAACAACAACAACAACAAACCCAAAACCCTGTTAAGTGATATAGCTTATAGGACGTGCTAATGATATTGCTAACCTCCAAGTCAGTCATTGTTAATTGTGGGGGGAGGGAATATGTTAAAAAAAAAAAAAAACAACAACTTGAAAAAAATTTTCTAAATTTATTATTTAATTTATAAGCCAGGAAAATAGAAGTTATAATTGATTCAGAAGTAGACAATTGCTGTTGGGGGCACCATGCACCAAGGCTGCTAAGTATTTTTCACTTTGGACCTTCAAAATCCACTTCAGTGTTGCAAATCAATCTATCTTCCTTCCTTCCTTCCTTCCTTCCTTCCTTCCTTCCTTCCTTCCTTCCTTCCTTTCATGAGTGACTTAGCAAAGAGGAAACAATGGACTTTGGAAAGAAAAAGTTGAAACAGTTCAGATCAATTGAAGTACTCAAGTTGGATTTACTATTAAGTAATATGTTCTTACACAGAGGGTGAAATTAAAAGGAAGACTTAATGTTGACTTAGTAGCATTAAAAAATCATTGGAAGAGGGAGTTAAGATAGCAGAGGAGTAGGGGACCCCTTTTACAGCCGGTCCCCTGAGTTGAGTTGGATAGGTACCAGACAAGCCTGAACATCCGCAGAATCAGCCTGAGACACAGGAAGATACATCTAGATCTCTACAAATGAACATCTCCAGCGCTGAGTATTGATGTACGAAGTGGGGAGCCGTGAAGCCACGCACAGATATCGGAAGATAAATGGAAGGGGGAGGGAGCCGCCGCCATCGGGCACCGGGAAGCGGTAGCCAATACATGGGGGAGCAGCGGACTCGCGGACCTGCACCCCCGAGAGACCAGACTGAGACCGTGAGCCGGGGAACGCATGCCACCAGACTGAAACAGAGCTCCGGTGTGCTCACTGGAACCAGACTGAGACCGGGAGCTCTAGGAGCACGCGGGGGCGGCTGGCGGCTAGTGGTTGGCGGTGTTAGAAACGCAAAGGACAGAGACGCGGCGGTCCTGGAAGTGAGGGCTGGGACGACGGGTGTGGGGCGCACATACTGGGACGCTGCAGGGTTGAGCAGCACCAACAGAAACAGAGTTAAAGTGGCCAGAACATCAGTGGAGAACAGTCCGCGATCCCTCTGTTCTGAGACAGAGGCTGAGATTTGGCCACTGTTGCTCTGACTGACTCTCAGAAGAGGCACAGCAAACCGCCAGGGAAAGCCGCTAGAGAACAAAAGCCTGGAAATACCTGCTCACAGTGTGCCCATCCCCATCCCCCCTCTCAGGGGATATGGAAACTCTACCCAAACAGGTTGCCTGAGTTTTGGTGTGGCAGGCCCCTCTTCTGGAAGGCAGGATGAAAAAACAAGAAGCCCACATTCCTAAGGTCCCAATAAAACAAGGGTGCACTGCCTGGGTCCCAGTCAATAATTTGGGCTCTGGACAACCCCTCAACTTCTCCTCATCAGAATGACTAGAAGGAGAAATCCCCCCCCCCAGCAAAGAAAAGACAATGAGTCTGTGGCCTGTGCCACAGAACTAATGGATATGGATATAACCAAATTATCAGACATGGAATTCAGAGTAACAATGGTCAAGATGATGTGTAGACTTGAAAAAAGTATTAAAGAAAGTTTTAATGAGCATATAGAATCTCGAAGGGCAGAAATGAGACTGAATCTGGCAGAAATTAAAAATTCTATGAGCCAGGGGCGCCTGGGTGGCGCAGTCGTTAAAGCGTCTGCCTTCGGCTCAGGGCGTGATCCTGGCGATCCGGGATCGAGTCCCACATCAGGCTCTTCAGCTGTGAGCCTGCTTCTTCCTCTCCCACTCCCCCTGCTGTGTTCCCTCTCTCGCTGGCTGTCTCTCTGAAAACTAGAGGCTCTGACGGCCAGGGTCGCAGAAGCAGAGGAACGGGTTAGTGAATTGGAGGATGGGTTAATAGAGGAAAAAGTGAAAATAGAATCTGGACTTAAAAAAATCCATGCCCAAGAATGAAGGTTACGGGAGATTACTGACTCGATGAAACGTTCCAATGTCAGAATCATCACAACCCGAGGGGGTGGAGAAAAACAGAGGTCTAGAAGAGATATTTGAAAAAATTGTAGCTGAAAACTTCCCTAATCTAGCAAGGGAAACAAACATTCGTGTCCAAGAGGCAGAGAGGACCCCTCCCAAGCTCAACCACGACAAACCTACGCCACTTCACGTCATAGTGCAGTTCGCAAGTATTAGATCCAAGGATACAGTATTGAAAGCGGCCAGGGCAAAGAAATTTCTCATGTTCCAAGGCAAAATTATCAGAATTACGTCAGACCTGTCTACACAGACCTGGAATGAGAGAAAGGGTTGGGGGGGGGGCATTTTTAAAGCTCTTTCACAGAAAAACATGCAGCCAAGGATCCTTTATCCAGCAAGGCTGTCATTCAGAATTGATGGAGAAATAAAGACCTTTCAGAATCACCAGTCACTAACCAATTTTGTAACTACGAAACCAGCCCTACAGGAGATATTACGGGGGGTTCTATAAAAGTAAAAAGGCCCCAAGAGTGATACAGAACAGAAAGTCACAATCTATAAAAACAAAGACTTTA
>NW_024424452.1:55893895-56107843 GCF_017311325.1 Ursus maritimus
AATATTTATATTTAATTACACTTATTAAATATATATAATATCTAAAAGTATTAATACAATTATATTTAATATATAATATTAAATATATTTATATAAATGTAAAACTATTTGTTATACACACAAATTTTATTGGTTCTGTTTCTCTGGAGAACCCTAATACAATATATTTGTATTATATATTCAATATACTAGTCAATATGTTGACTAATATATTTGTTTCAAATTCTTTACAAATCTCCTTTACATCGATTCATTCATCTCATCAGATTCTTCCATTTTCCCTTATTGCCTAAAACTCCTTCGCATGTACTTTAATGCCTCCAAGGTCTTGTCTCCACAACTGCACATTTCCGCCTCATCAGGCTACTCTCTGGCTTTTAGACTAGCTTTTCTCTCTCTGCTTTTCTTTCTCTCCTTGGCTTCCTTCTCCTCTCTGATGTTTACCTCACATGACTCATTTTTACTTACTGAATATGAACATATAAACGTTTGTTGAATATTACTGAATAAAACCTTCCCTTTCCCAGTATCTCTTGCCAGTTGCAATTAATCATTATTCCCGGAAAAAACCTTTGAACGATTATTTCATTATGAAATATGTTGCAGTTGGTTAAATGTATAGGAATGTACACATGTATAGGAATCTCTCACTAGACATTAAGGTCCTTGAGGGCAGGAAATATGTTTTTATTACACATCTTATTTGTTTGCATGTATTCCTTTCAGTGTCTATTCAGTAAAATGTATTGAATGAATATAAAAACCATTGTATGCTTGCAGATATTATTAGTATATTATGAATATTAAGTGGAAAAGGGGAACGTGTTTGCTTTTTTTTTGACTTTGCATTATAGAAAACTTCAAAATTAAAAGACGAATTCCCCCCTTTCAGAGATTACTGTTTTAGGGGATACCTGAAAGAACACTCCCCTTCCTTACCCTGTCCTTTTACTCTACCTTATTCTTTTTTGTAGCTCATTTTACTGTCTGACATTTATGTATGATTCTGTTTATCACTTGTCTTCCTCCTCTAGAATATAAGCTTTATGGACTTTGTGAATGTTTAATAAGTATGTGTTGAATGCATTCATTTATCTGTGAGCATGAATGTATGGTCAAGGCAGGAGTGCTTATCCACTTAAAGTAACAAAAATATTTACATACTTAAGATGGAAGGAGCTGACCACACTACCTTGCTACAGAATGGTGAAAAGTCAGTCTTGTTGGTTTTGGCTTTGTCCTGGGTAACATAAGAAGCTGGCCAAGGTTCATATGCACCTCAATGTTCATAGCAGCATTGTCCACAATAGCTAAATTGTGGAAGGAGCCGAGATGCCCTTCAACAGATGACTGGATTAAGAAGTTGTGGTTCATATATACAATGGAATATTACTCAGCTATCAGAAAGAACGATTTCTCAACATCTGTTGCAACATGGACGGCACTGGAGGAGATAATGCTAAGTGAAATAAGTCAAGCAGAGAAAGACAATTATCATATGATTTCTCTCATCTACGGAACATAAGAACTAGGAAGATCCATAGGGGAAGAAAGGGATAAAGAAAGGGGGAATGAAGCATGAGAGACTATGGACTCTGAGAAACAAACTGAGGGCTTCAGAGGGGAGGGGGATGGGGGAATGGGATAGACTGGTGATAGGTAGTAAGGAGGGCACGTATTGCGTGGTGCACTGGGTATTATACGCAACTAATGAATCATCAAACTTTACATCAGAAACCAGGGATGTACTGTATGTTGACTAACATAATATTATAAAAAAACAAAAAAAAAAAATCATTGGAAATTAAATTTAGTATGCTATTTAAAAATAAATAGATGTAATTTCAGGTATAAAATCATGAATTTTTTTGTGATATTATTTTAACAACATAGCAATTATAGTATAGTATTATAGTATCTTAAAATTAAGTTCGAGAAGAAAATAAAGACAACGAAAGTCTGATAAAAATGTTAGTTCATGAGACAAACTAATGTTAGAAAAATTGAAACTACTTAAATATAGAAAAACTAGAGATATAAATAAATGAAGAAAACATTCAGCTATACGCTTTACTTAAGACATCACTTTCCCAGTAGTTAGGTTTTATGAACAATATCTTAAGAGTATTTCCTCATATATGGCACCTTCTGGAAGAAAGAAAAAATATGAAAGAATCAAATGTATATAATTATTTCCTCACTTTTAGTAAATAATCACCTTTCCAAGGTAAATGCAAATTGTCAAGCTTAAAAAAAGAAAAGCAACTTAATGTGATGAAGGACATGAAAAACTTGCTGTAAACCAAACAGGGCAGATTTCCCTGTTCAAGCTCTGGTAGGGCAAATTCATTTAATGTCAGCAGAATTAATTCCAGCAGAGTTGACACTAGAATGATTCAGACTTTAATCCCTTTATGTAGTCAACTTGGATAGTCAAAGACTTTCATATCTAGAAATATGTTTCTTAGACAGTGTTGTCTCAGTTTTGAGGGAAAAATATCAAAGTATATCTGTGAAGTTTCTGTGAAGTTTTTTTAGTTCTGTTTTGTGCTTACTTGATTTCTATTTAAAAATAGAAATTAAAATGCTAAAATCTGTTATTTTTCTACTGTTTAAGGTTACTTTTCAAAAGGTGACAAAATATGTAGTTCCAGTAAGATCCTGAGCAGTCCGTAAAAGACATACGTAAGTTTATTCTCCAGATAAAAAATAAGCCTATGACTGAGAATATCATAAAATGTTAAGTAACTTTTTCAGAGATTGCATTGTGTTACCAAACATTTTCTATCATTTTGATAGAAAATTCTTCATTCATTACTTTTTTATCAGTACATACCTAATTCAAGATTAAATTGTATGTTAGAATGAATATTTATGTAATATACTCATAAAATGGACAGCCTACATCACATCCATCTTTTTCTTGTTTTTAGTCTGAGAATTCAGAAATAAATACTACTATTGCCAGAAACCATTAGAAGAAATAATATAACCTAAGAAAATTTAGTCCAAATTGCACAGTATATGGATATGTATCTGAATATATGTGAAAATATATGTATAATGGTTTTGAAATGGCCAGAGATATTTTGGAATTCCTGTCATCAAAAGGTGGAGTTATTTGTTTGTTTTTGCTGTTAAGTTGTAAGAGTTCCTTATATATTATGAATATTAACTTTTCATGAGATACATGGTTTGCAAATATATTCTGTGATTTCAGAGTTGCTTTTTCATTCTGTTGATCATTTCCTTGGCTGTGCAGAAGCTTTTAGTTTGATATAGCTCTACTTGTTTTCTTTTGCTTTTGTTTCTTGTGCTTTGGTGTCATATCCAAGATACCATCATCAATCAATGGTCATGAAGGTTTTTCCTGAGTTTTCTTCCAAAAGTTTTATAGTTTCAGGGCTTATGTTTATTATTTTTTTTTAATTTTATTTATTTTTTTTAAAGATTATTTATTTGAGAGAGTGAGTGAGCTTGGGGCAAGGGGGGAAAGGTAGAGGGAGAGAGAGAGAAACTTAAGCAGACTCAACCTTGAGTGTTGAGCCCAGTCAGGACTCCATCTCACGACGCTGAGATCATGATCTGAGCCTAAACCAAGAGTCTGCCACTTAATGGACTGGGCTACCCAAGTGTCCCTCGGGTCTTATGTTTAAATCTTTAAATCATTTGTGGATTATTTTTTGCATGTTGTAAGATAAGGGTCCACTTTAATTGTTTTGCATGCAGATAATCTAGTTTCCTGAAATCATTTGTTGAAGAGACCATCCTTTGGCCGTTGTGTATTCTTGAAATCCTTATTGACTATCAGTTGACTGTGTATCTGTGGATATATTTCTGAGCTTTCTGTTTTGTTCCATTGGTCTGCATATCTGGTTTTATGCCAGAATTTTGCTGTTTTAGTTATTGTAGCATTGCAATATATCTTGAATTTTGAAATCAGCAATGTGATACTTCTAGGTTTGTTCATTCTCAAGATTGCTTTGAAATGTATAAAAGACTTGAATAAACATTTCTCCAGAGAAGACATGAAAATAGCCAACAGGTATATGAAAAGATGTCCAACATCATTAATCATCAAGGAAATTCAAATTAAAAGCACAATGAGATATTACTTCACACTTGTTTGAATGGCAATCATGAAAAAAAATGAATAACACATAATAAGTGTTAATTGGAAACACTGCACACTCTTGTTGGGAATCTAAAATGGTGCAACCTCTATGGAAACCAGTTTGAAAGTTCCTCAAAAAATTAAAGATACAACTACCATAGGATTCAGCAATCCCACATCTGGGCCTATATCCAAAAGAGTTGAAATCAAGATCTTAAAGGATATCTACACTCCCATGTTTATTACAGAATTATTCATAGTAGCCAATATATGGAGTCTAAGTGTCCACTGATGGATAAATGGATAAAAAAATGTGATATAAAGAATAGTAGTCAGCCTTAAAAAAGAAAAAAAGTCTTTCTGTATGTGACAAAATGGATGAACCCAGAGGAAATTGTGCTATGTGAAATCAGCCAGTTATAGAAGCACAAATACAGCATGAGTTCACTTATGTGAAGAACCTAAAAATCAAACTCATAGAAGCAGAGAGTAGAATAGTGGTTGCCAGGGGCTGAAGAGAAGGGGAAAGAGGGAATTTCTTTTGGTGACTTTTCTGAGAGTAGAACTAAATTTCCATTGAATTACAGATCATTTTAATCCAGGTTTGGTACCAAGTTAAACCAGAGCACACGTTGAAATGCAATCATTATGGAGTAGTTGGTAATATTTAGTTTGTAATATGTGCTCTAGGAGCAGAAAAATTAAGACATAGGTCATGGCCCCAAAGAGGGGAAACAAATCAATGCATTAGAAATTTTACATTAATAATAATAGAACTTACAGGATGTTTTATAATAAATGAAATAGATATTTCATTTAAATATGATCAAAATAGAAATACTAAATTGCTGTGAATTTCAGTATTACATTTCTGTCTTTCACTAACAATATTAAAATAATTCTTGGAGGTAGAGCCTAAAATAATGGGTTAATGGGTTGAGCATTTGTGTGTGTGCCTTAAAGGGGACAAATGTTTTACTAATGGAGAGAAACAATAAAAATGTAAATACAAACATATAAATATGCATTGTAATTCATTTTATAAAATATTTGAGGGGCGCCTGGGTGGCTCAGTCGTTAAGCGTCTTCCTTCAGCTCAGGGCATGATCCCAGGGTCCTGGGATCGAGCCCCGCATCGGGCTCCCTGCTCTGCTGGGAGCCTGCTTCTTCCTCTCCCACTCCCCCTGCCTGTGTTCCCTCTCTCTCTGGCTGTCTCTTTCTCTGTCAAATAAATAAATAAAATCTTAAAAAATATATATTTATATATTTGAATGTGTGATTTGATAAGACATGTGAATTTGAGTAGCTTAAATAGCGTGAATGATTATGACCACTCTAGGGATGTGACATTTAATCTGAAACCTAAAACACTGAAAGAAACTGGTCACTCAGAGTTCCTAGAGACGACAGTTTTAGATTGAGGCACCATGTGATTTTTGGCTTTTTTCTTGTTGATATACTCTATCACACTGATAGATTTGCGAATGTTGAACCACCTTTGCATCCCAGGGATGAATCCCACTTGGTCATGATGGATAATCCTTTTAATGTACTGTTGGATCCTATTAGCTAGGATCTTGTTGAGAATTTTGGCGTCATATTCATCAGGGAAATCTGTCTGTAATTCTCCTTTTTGATGGGGTCTTTGCCTGGTTTGGGGATCAAGGTAATATTGGCCTCATAGAATGAGTTTGGTAGCTTTCCTTCTTGTCTATTTTTTGAAATAGCTTTAGGAGAATAGGTATTATTTCTTCTTTGAATGTTTGGTAGAATTCCCCGGGGAATCCATCAGGCCCTGGAGTTTTGTTTTCTCGACATTTGCTGCAACATGGATGGCACCGGAGGAGATAAAGCTAAGCGAAATAAGTCAAGCAGAGAAAGACAATTATCATATGGTTTCTCTCATCTATGGAACATAAGAACTAGGAAGATCGGTAGGAGAAGAAAGGGATAAAGAAAGGGGGGGTAATCAGAAGGGGGAATGAAGCATGAGAGACTGTGGACTCTGAGAAACAAACTGAGGGCTTCAGAGGGGAGGGGGTGGGGGAATGGGATAGGCTGGTGATGGGTAGTAAGGAGGGCACGTATTGCATGGTGCACTGGGTGTTATACGCAACTAATGAATCATGGAACTTTACATCAAAAACCAGGGATGTACTGTATGGTGACTGACATAATATAAAAAAAATATTATTATAAAAAAATAGATTGAGGCACCATGAAGCACTAAAGGTCTTCTACAAGAGGAAGCTTAGTTTGTGCCCTGATAGAAGGGAAATTAAGTCATAGCTTAATGAACACTAGTGAGATAACATATTTTACATATTTGCACATTATTTAAACATCTTTATCTCAAAAGTGACACTCATATTTTTACTGAAGATATGTTCTCAAAAACTGTCAGACTGTCAGGATGTTTATAATGCCATTAACATTTATAGGAAATCCATTCTGGTCATTTTAGATACTGACTGGGAGTTGTTTATGTTGGTTGATTTTATGTTCTAAATAAAACACACATGGATTGAAAAAAATAAGGGACATTTTTAATATATCAGTCTGTAATTTACTTATTAGAAAACAAATGTGTACAAAAGGACAGAAAGCTATATGGTAATAGATTTGTACAGACAATGATGGCTGCTCCCTAGGATATTTTTAAAACAATATTAATTGAGAAGGAAGTTTACTGCTGAGAAAAGGGCACCTTTTACATGAAAGAAAGCAATCAACTCTAGGTATTATTATGTATTCACTAGAAAACAGAAATATACCAAATTTTCACTTAAACTTTTTCCTTTAAAAGACACTAAAGTTTCTAAAAATCTTTTTACAATTTTATCAGATATGAAAATGTAATCAGTACATTTGAGAATTATCTTGAAGGATTGTATTTATTCTCTTTCAGAGAAGCTACAAAATTCAAGAATATAATCATTAAACAAAATTACTTTTTCTTTAAAAATTACATTGCATTAAAAAACACATTAGAATATGGAACTAAATCAAGGAAATATTTTGAAATCAAAATGTAATATGTATATGAATGTGCTTTGCATACAATCTCATTTTTAACATTCTTACTGTTAATAGTGTCTTTAACAATGACAAGCCAAAGTATCTTGTATTTTGAAAAGTTATTCAGAATTTAAAATTGTAACTACTCTCTCTTCTTGTCCCATAATGAACTAATTACTAAGCCAAATTTGTTCCTCTCTCTTCCTGTCCTTTAGTCT
This sequence comes from Ursus maritimus, assembly GCF_017311325.1. NCBI lineage: Eukaryota > Metazoa > Chordata > Mammalia > Carnivora > Ursidae > Ursus > Ursus maritimus. Next base: position 55,901,246 of record NW_024424452.1, read on the forward strand.
ATATTCTGTGCTTTATACTATAGTCAGCATGCATTTCCCCAAGTCTCATGTCTTGAACACATTTTCTGCTCTTCTTCTCTCCAGTCTTTTCTTCACTAATAGTTCTTGTCAAATCAATCTTCATGAAATTACTTTATCCAAGGAATTCTCCTGTTCAATAAACCAAAAATATACCACTGCTATTGAATCAAGTCTTGCCTTAGAGTTCTGCCATCCAGGGACTTTATAATATATACCAAATAACCTTCTATGTTCCAACATGACTTCTACTTTAAGTAGAAATTATCTTATTATTCTTTTTCATTGTCAACATGTGTGCTAAGGAAAGAACAGGAAGTAAATTTTCATTTCTCTTTTTAGAGGAGGACTACAACCCTTACTACTTATTTCTCTTTATTTCTCTCCCGCACACATTTAAATGTCTTCTAAATATACAAAACGAATTTTCCATTTGCATGTGTTTGACTCTTAATCAAATATTATATTTGACTTATTAATTGAATGTGAAAAAATTGAATTATTAATTGAATGTGAAAAAAAGTTCTCCTTACTAAAACACTTAGGTAAACATATTTTTCCTAAAGACGTAAGGATTCATCTATTCCATAGTGTGTATAATTTTCCTTATGATTTAACCAAGTCAACTCTAGGAAACATGACCTACTTGGATAATAAAAATATTCAAGAATCCCAAAGATACTATCATGTAACCATTCATTTTCCCACCCTACTCTTCTGTGTTTATCTCTTCAGCTCAGAAATACTGTCTATAATTTGATCCAGTGGATAATCTCCTGGATTTTCAGGTGTTGATATCTCTGTGAAGTGTTCAGTGATACCTATTGTTTGATTTTGATGTTGGTTATTGCCTTGATTGACTCATCACTCAAGCTTCAAGATCATAAAACACCAATTCCTAAAGGTTTTATCTTTGTAATAAATTTATATTTCTCACCATCTACATAAAGCTTCCTGGGTATGTTTGTTATCAATTCTTCTTTTCTAACAAAGCTGAGATAAAACTTTCTGGGGCTAATGTTATAGAAAAATTAATACAGAATGGAATTGATGCAGGAAATACTCATTTATTCACTCAAAATAGTAATTATATACTCACTATGTGTCTAGCTCTGCTTGCAGTGTTCAGGATAGAGCTGGAAACAGAACAGAAAAAAGTCTCTATTCCTCAGGATTGTCATTCTAGAGAGTAAAATTAGACACACACAGGAAAAAATATGAATAATATAGACTACATATATTCATAACAAGGGATAAAGATAAAGCATGAAGGAGGAATTTTACAATTAGGGGTGTGTGTGGAAATTTTTGATAGAGTAACAGTGGAAAACATAACTGAGTATGTGAATTTTTGAAGAAAGATCTGTAAGACAAAGTAAAGATCTGTAAGACATGCTTCTTAAGATGGAGGGTACCTAGTGTGCTCAAGGAACAGTGAGAAGGAGGCTGAGATTGCTGAAATGGAATGAACAAGTGTGGAAATAATAGGAGAGGAGATTGTTGTGTTGGGGAGCCAGGTCAGGCAGGGTCGTATCACTACTTTTTTTTTTTTTTTTTTAAGTCTGAGGAATATATAAAGCCATGAGAGTATTTAAAGAAAATAAAGACATGATTCCATTTATGAATTACACACTACAATTCTGGCAGCTGTGTCAAGAAGGATCAGGGAGCTAAGACAGAGGTTTGGGTACATGGCTACTACAGTAATGTAATTAAGAAATTCAAGTTTGTAAACCAGGGTGAGGACACTATGCAGAGTGAAACTGGTCAATACTTGGGGTGCCTGGGTGGCACAGCAGTTGGGCGTCTGCCTTCGGCTCAGGGTGTGATCCCGGTGTTATGGGATCAAACCCCACATCAGGCTCCTCTGCTATGAGCCTGCTTCTTCCTCTCCCACTCCCCCTGCCTGTGTTTCCTCTCTCGCTGGCTGTCTCTATCTCTGTCGAATAAATAAATAAAATCTTAAAAAAAAAAAAAGAAACTGGTCAATACAGATATATTTCAGGATATTGTCATCTGGATTTACTAGATATACACTAGATCTAGAGAATGAAAGAGAGGAAGAAAGATGACAAATATATTTTGGCCTAAGCAACAGAAACCATGTAGTTGGCATTAACTGAGGTCCAGTGACTCTAGCAGGAGTTGGATTGGGAGATTGGAATATCAAGAGCTCAATGTTTATATGTAGTGTGTATTAGGCCTTGAAGTAAATTAAATATAATACCTAGAGCATAGGGAAAGGGTCTGGCCTGAAAAATATACCTATGTGAGTTATTAACATGTGAATTGTATCAAAACCACAATGTTGGTTAAAATCACCTATGAAAGGGCTCCTCGATGGCACAGTCGGTTAAGCCTCCAACTCTTGGTTTCCGCTGGGACCATGATCTCGAGGTTGTTGGATTGAGCCCTGCATTGAGCTCTGAGCTCAGTTCAGAGTCTGCTGGGATTCTCTATCCCCCTCCCTCTGCCCTTCCTGCTCATTCTCTATCTCTCTAAAGTAAATGAGACCTTTAAAAAATATATCACCTATGGAATAAGTATATATAGAAAATAGAGTGGGCAAAATATTAAGCTCTGGGTCATTTGATATTTAAAAAGTGAGATAAAGAGAAAACTGAAAAATATACTGAGGAGTTTCAAAAAGGGAAGGAGAAAAGTAAGTTTACTTGTGGTATCCTGGAAGCTGTGAAAAAATATTTTAAGCAAAAAGTAATTCCCTGGAACAAGTATATAAGGGTTGTGAAATTATTGAATTTAGCAACCTAGGAATCATTGGCAGCTTTGACAGGACCAATTTGAAAATAGTGGTGAGGGGCACCTGGGTGGCTCATTCGGTTAAGTGGTTAAATGGCTAAATGTTCGGTTCTTGATTTTGGTTCAGGTCATGATCTCAGGGTTGTGAGATGCAGCCCCGCATCAGACTCACACTGGGCATGGAGCCTACTTAAGATTCTCTCTCTCCTTCTCCCTTTGTCCCTCCTCTTCTCCCCCAAACTTGATTGGAATAAGAGAGAATTGGGGAAGAAAAATCAGAACTAGCAACTATAGAATTGGAGATAGCAAGTAAAGAATTTTACTATATTGTCAAAAAGAAAAAATTGGGCGACGTGGTGGTGGTAGTTGTTTTGGTTTGTTTTTTGTTGTTTGCTTTGTTTTATAGAGTGGAAAAGGAGGGAGCAAGAATGCAAATTGTAGGAGCAAGACCCTTGAGTAATCAAGAGGAGATGGAACCTATTGTAAAGGTAGAGTTTAAATAATAAGGTCACATTAATTGAAGAAATGATGGGTACATGGCCACTGATGACCTAAAGCATTGATGTGGTAGAAACTTGTGGGACATTTTTTCTGATTGCTTCAATTTTCTAGGTGAAGGGAATACCCTACTTTTTAATAATAAGTGAAGATGTCAGGAGGAGTTTATTAAGGTTTAAGGAGAAAAAATATGAAAGTTGTCTATGAGAATAGGAAAGAGAAGAGACTAAGGAAGGGTAATATCATATAGCATTATGAGCCTATTTCTGTTTTCTATTTTTGATATCAGGTAAGGTAAGCGAGAATGGGTTTGTATCTTCCTCCAACCATGTTCAGCTTCATGGATTGAAGCTTGGAGTAGCAAGAGATTTGAATTTAACCAGCACAGTAGATTTATCAAGGAAGCTTAAGAATGTCAGGTGGTGCAAGGGAGAAGAGTCAAATGCAAGCTACTGTTCCCATGTTGATTGTTCATGGAATTAAAACACAGGAAGGAGGGAATACCTGGGTGGAATCCCATGAAAGGTTAGGAGATCAGTGGATTTTAAATCTTGGTGGGGTTAAAATGTTATCTGGCCAAAACACTGGAGAACATTTGCTAGAAGCATGCAATATGGTGGTCAGTGAGTGTGATGTTTGAAATTGAAGTTTTGGAGAACTAGTTGTTATTTGTTATGACATAGCTGAATGTATGCCCATAGAAGTCAGTCATTAGATAGGGCAAAGTCAGCTCTTTAGTAAATATTAAATACTTCTTTTGTTTTAAAGTATTTTTAATAGCAAAATTGGGAAAATGCATTGCCCATCAGTAGATTGCTAAGAAAAAAACAAACATTATTTTGAATATTATTGAAACAATATAAATAATGATGCAGGAAAATATCTGTTGGAAAATTACCATGGCAAATTTGATAAATAGTAAAGACAGTTTACAAAACAGTATGTATCATCGTTTTTTGAAAGGTTAATTACATCAATGTATATAAGTTTATTGATTTTTGTGAAAATATAAAGAATAATAATACTTGGTAGCATGTTCAAAAGTGAGTCATCAGTGGTTATATCTTTATTTTTTATGAGCGTATACATTTTTGACAAAACAGTAAAATATCTTTGAAAACATTTAATATTCAGATGAATACTGAACACATTTTAAAAATAAAAATATACCTATTTTTTTAATTAGTTCGGATTATTTTCTTTAAGTAGAAGGAAATTTTTTATGTAGAACCTCCTCATCATTTAGCCTTTTTTTAATATTTCTAAATATCTAATGATTGTTTCTACTTAGATATGGGCAACTTTATTTGAAGGTACCTCTTTAATTTATTTCAAAATGCAAATTTTGATGATTTTATTATATCATTTACTCTGGGATACAGATTTTCTATTGCCCCACTATTTTGTGCACTACAAAAATTAATATAACAATGTTGTCAACAATTAATGATAGATAGTGGATTTAAGTTTTCTTTCTCCCCACAGCCATTGGAGCTGACCCTTTCTCCCACTCGAACACAGCTTTGTTTTATCCTGTATTTGTTCAAAAGAAAAATTTCAGTTGCATAACATAATTATGCTGTAAATGTAATTTCTTTATACTTAGAGCTAAACTGATCTGAAGCTAGTGACAAAACTTTAAATAAAAGCATATAATTAAAATAATGCTGAAATATGAAGAAAGATATATTTGCATATCTCTTTACGTGATTAAATGTTACTACTTAATCATGATTAATAAACATATGATAGAGCAAGAAAATGTAAATTTTTTCCTCCACTCATAACTGAGAGAATTAGATTGTAAAAGGAGGATTTATTGATGATTCATGGAAATCAATTTCTTTAAAAGGCATTTTAAGGACATAAACAAGCATTGTGGTTACCCAGGGCAAAATTAAGCATAAAAACATATTGCCTCTGAGGCAGAACAAAATCGTTTCTTGCAGGGAACAATATTGCATAGTCGCAGCATGAGCCTTGCATTCTATTTCATGGAAGAGACGAAGGAAAGGAAAAACACATTAATAATAAGCTCTGTCCGTGATCACAGAAATCTAAAGTTCCGGTTTGGATATGTCTGTTGGAGTAAGAAAACTAGGCTTACTGTATGTAATTTGGAAGTTAATTGATATCATATTTCCATTACTCAATTGTCTCTAAAGCATTAATTTTCCTTAAAAATAATTGATGATATTATGATTAAGTACTTGGACTATTTTTTAAATCTCCCCTTGTTAAGTTGGCATAAAGAAAATCTCTTATTTTACTTTTTATAAGTCATGAAGAAAACAAACATTTAGTTTTAAATGTTTTTGTAATGCTGTTTGGGGTAGTTGATGGTTTCATGGCACAGTATAGTAACATATTTTTGTAATACCAAGTAATTCCTTGCTATTCATTTTTCCCTAAATGTGTATACCTGTAATACCTTGCTTCCCTCTTCTGTCTGCTGTATCTGTATTACTTTAACTCAGAATAAGGGTTTGGGTTAGTAGTTTCTCTTAAATCAAGCAGAAATGATATCATATGGCTGAACTGGTGCATGAGCGATTTGGACTGCACCTCAGCCGCTGGAGTGAACTACCCTGGAGTATTTAGTCATCCAACAACATAATCAGTCCTGGGTCTGAAAAGCAGCCAGTCACTTTCCAATATGGGATTTTTACTTTGCTGCACATTTCATTATTGTGTCACCTGGATTGCTTTACTCTTTTTTTTTTCTCACTAGTTCCTTAAAAGCAGCCTTTCCTGCTCTCAGATAATGAAAAAAGCAAAGGAATAGCAATATCCAGAAAAAAACAGCTGAATACACATAATCATCATGAAACTTCACACTGTGATATATTATCTCTGATGCAGTAGAGCAGATGTACTATATTTAGTTTTAATATCTAGGAAACAGCATGGATTCAAAATTGTGCATTCGTCAGTCCCCATAGGAAACTATTTCATTTTCCATAATTTTCTCTTTTCATGGATACCAAGGATGTATTCTCTCTTTTTATTTCACCTTTTTTTTTCCTTATGATTTTCTATAGATGCTGGAAAGATCCACTGTAACCTTTCTGAAATTCTGGATTCATCTGTCATTTTTCTGTTTGTAAAGTAATTCTGTTTAAAGCTTTAGAAATGTTGTTTTTCCTCAAAGACAAGGAAATCTTGTCTTATTTTATATACTTAAAGACAAGGAAATCTTTCTGCATAAAATATTACTTTGTCTTACGTGGAATTACCATTCAGATTTTAAACTACTTTCATTTATGCTGGTGCATTTGATCAACTGGGTAAGTAGTTTCCCTTAATGTCCCTGAAGATTTCTGTGCTCATTATGGTTAGCTGCCTCAGCAGCAACTTTTTGGGAGAACCAATCTTCTGTAGCTCTCCTGATGTTGAACTTACTTAGAAAAATTACATGGCACGACCCTAGCAGGTGTTTTGAATTTTAGACCACTGTGAGCTCGTGTCCCTCTCCCACCTCTTTTTATTCATGAACAAATGAATTTATTCATGAACTGACATTTTTAGTACCTATATAATATCACTTTATCCCATTCAATAATAAGACCCTATTGCTAGAAATGCAGATAAGGTTGGTGCTAGATTTCCTTTTCCTTTTTAACTTTCAAAGTATTTTATAGTCATAATTATTATTATTAAAAATGTGATATATGAAAGAAGAGGATCTCTAATACTAACAAACTTTATCCTAAAAGAATAGTATTGATTTTGAAACCCTTAAGTTCCAATACTGATAATGGGTATAAAACTCAAGCAGACATTTCATCATGTAAAATGGTATTTCGGCACTGGACTAAACTATAATTTTGATTTTAATCTATCCATTAATCAGAACTGTATCAAAACCTTGATACTCTCATTAAAGATTCATATTTGTGAAACTATCATTCTCCATTTTATATACTTTGTACAATAGGCAGCACAAAATAGACACTCATGTGTGGAAGCAATGAAAAATTAATCACCAAAGTCTAAATCTCCATTATGTGAAAGTATTAGTTGCTAAAAGTTGGAAGGTGGAAAAATTTTGTGAAAAAGTAGAGATACTAATGATCTTATTCTACCAAGTGGCCCCTAAAGTAATATAGAATATGACTGGTGGACTTACATGAAAATATGACTATATTATTTAATTTCATAAAAATTATGTAAGTAACAAACCAAAAGACTATAAAGAGTATAAGAGTATTGGTTTCCTCAAAAATTAAAAATAGAACTACCACATGATCTGGAATGCCACCTCTGGCTATGTACCCAAAGGCAATGACAACAGGATATTAAAGAGATATCTGTACTCCCATGTTTGTTGCAGCATTATTCACAATAGCCACAATATAGACGCAACCTAAGTGTTTGTCAACAGATGAATACTTGTAGAAATGTATAAACAGAGAATAGAATGGCAGTTACAGGGGCTGGGCTGGGAGGCAATTTGAAAGATGCTGGTTAAAGAGTGTGAACTTGCAGTTAGAAGATGAGTAAGTTCTGGAGGCCTAATGTATAGCATTGACATTATAGTTAACAATACTGTATTGCAAACTTAAAAGTTGCTAAGAGACTAGATTAAATGTTCTCACCACAAAAGGGAAATGATAATTATGTGACATAATGGATGTGTTAACTAACACTATGATGGCAATCATATTGCAATATGTAAATACATCAAATTAATACATCATACACTTTAAACTTACACAAAGTTATGTCAGTTATATGTCAACATTAAAAAAGAAATAGAAATGGATATATCTTATTCATCATTCTGATGTGGATTACATTTTGAAGGGAAATATTTAGCTTTTTTTGGTTAATAAAAATGTTATAAAAACAAAAAATCAGAGAAATATATATAGAAAAATCTGACTGGGAGAGAAATATAGATCCACCTGTTTTTTTACCTATCATATCTATCTCTCTCTCTCTCTCTCTTTCCATATAAGTATATATACTGTTTATTGATAATTTAACACACTGAAAGTTTAAGAAATCTTGAAATATCTTCTTCTGTTCATACATGTTATTAATTTGAAACACAGCTAAATCCTTTAATAATCTTTGAGTTCTAGTTTATTTCAGCACATTTTCATTCTATGCAAATAGCTTAAATGAAAAAAGATATTAGATAAATATTTGCACTTATTTTGGAGATTGTAAATTCTAGTGTCCTGAATAAGTTTATAAGTCAAATAGTAAAAAACATGCTATTTTTTCATATATGTACATTTATAGCCCTAAATTCTCATGTAACTATTGAGACATTTTTAGACTTCCTCTAAACTAATTATTACCTAGATTCTCATTTTAAGAGGAATATAGACAAATAGGAACACTTGCCATAGAGGTTATGTAGGATGAAGGGTTGGGAATGAGGGTTGTAGAGCCCAGCTCAAAATCACACCACTTTTGTGGTACATTCCTTCAGTTACTCAGTCTTAACAGCTATTAAGCTGTGATTCAGGAGAATGTCTTTGATTGGCTGAGAAGTAGTCTCAAGATAGTTTAACAAACTTGAATTATAGGAGAGTGGCATATTTTCATTAGTAGTAGAGAAATAAGCATAATAGGAAAGATATTTTGATGATTCATGATGGATATTCTGGTCTTCTAGCCTTCCAATTAGGTATCCATCACTAATTCCTTATTTCTCTTACCCGTAACCAGAATTATCAGTCATCTTTAATTCCTTCCTATCCTTGCTCCCTCTTAATGGGTCACAGATTTAATTATTTGAGCTTTTGCCTCCTATCGGTGCTTCCAGTCTGTCCCCCAAACCATCTCCAAATAAGACCCTGATTACTTTAGACCTCTTTAATAACACATTCATTTTAATTCTAGTTTTAAAAATTGTAACATTTTAACATTTCAAAATGAAAGAAATTTCATCTCAAATGAATTTAATAAGGGAAATGGTTAGAAGCCTGATGTATCTTAGTTGGACTTGTTTGGTAGATTTTTCTTCATACTGAATCTTTTAATTTTTAAATTTTTTTACGATTTTATTTTTTTATAATATTTTTTTATCATATTATGTTAGTCACCATATAGTACATCCCTAGTTTTTGATGTAAAGTTCCATGATTCATTACTTGCGTGTAATACCCAGTGCACCATGCAATACATGCCCTCCTTACTACCCATCACCAGTCTATCCCATTCCCCCACCCCCCTCCCCTCTGAAGCCCTCAGTTTGTTTCCCAGAGTCCATAGTCTCTCATGGTTCATTTCCCCTTCTGTTTACCCCCCGCCTTTCTTCTTAAGATTTTATTTATTTATTTGAGAGAGAGAACGAGCAGGGGAAGGGACAGAGGGACTAGCCTACTCCCTTCTGAGCAGGGAGCCTGATGAAGGGCTCGATCACAGGACCCTCAGATCATGACCTGAGCTGAAGACAGATGCTTAACTGACTGAGTCACCTAGGCACCCCTTATACTGAATTTTTCTATAAAATTAGTGTTAGCCACTTAAAATTTCTTCCTATGGAACAACAGTACCATAGGTTATTTTAGTACTCCACTTGTTCTTAAGTGCATATCAGACACTGTTGAGATAACTGAAAATGATAAGTAAATTACTGATCTTCTTAACCCACAGTATATCTAAGGAAATACATTACTTAAGTATGGTTAATGATATACAAATCTAAATTTGATTCTTTTAAAACAGACAAACAAAATTAAAAATTATTTCAGAATAGTTATTGTAAAAATGCAAGTGAAAAATAGATTTGCTTCATACACCAAAAATGTTTGCAAACTGTCCTCACGAATTATATATACATAGCTAATCACAGCCATTATATTTTACAATTTTTTGTAAATAGCATCATCATGCACTGACGTTATGGGAACCAAAATGGTAGAGTATTGAATTGGGATTCATGAACCCTTCTGTGCTGCACCTATATTCAATTTTAACTATCATCTAATTGTTTTAAGTTTTACACTTTAGGGAGAAGACATATATGGGATACATTTTTATTCACAGACACATGTATTATTGGTGCCTGTATTAATATGCTAATAGGTATGAAATTTAATTAGAGAGGTATAATCTTCATACCGTATGGGACCACTTAATTAAGTATGACTTATTTAAATAGTAAAAATAGTTATCTTAGTTTTTTTCTTAACAAAGGGGAAAAATTATTCAAATTATTTTACATTTTGATTCTGAAGTGATAGACAGCTATTTGGTAGTTTGGCTATTTCCTAAACATTTTGTGGTGAACTGATGGGAAAAAATCACCCCAACTCTCTGTATTTTTCCTATACTCATATTTTTGAAAATGAGTTCACATCTTCTCCCACCAAGAGAGGGAGACTCTGTGTTCCCCTCTGAAGTTGAGTGGCCTTTGGTTTTGCTTTAGTCAATAGAATATCATAGATTATAATGTGCCTTAGAGGCCTTGCAAATTCTGATCTCTGTTCTAGAATTCTGCTTCCATCATGAGGATAAGCTCACACAAGCCTTCTGAAGTATGAGAAACTTGTGGAACAAGCTAAGTCATTCCTGGTCAAGACCATTCTACATATGTGATTGAGTCTTACAGAGACCACAAAAACTGTCAAGCTGTTCTGAGCCAAAACCTGTGCATTTACAGAGATAAATGCATGGTTGTTGTTTTAATCCCCAAATGTGGTTTATTACACATATATTGTGGTATTAGGAAACAGACACTTTAAAAATTAATAGCTATGCTATTCATCCTAGTAGCACCTAAATATTCTAAAAAATACAAATTATTGGGGAGGTGGACAGGGGATGGGCTAAATGGGTGATGGGTATTAAGGAGGGCACTTGTGATGAGTGCTGGGTGTTATATATAAGTGACAAATCACTAAATTCTAAACCTGAAGCCAATTTTACTATGTATGTCAACTATTTACATAAAAACTTGAAATAAAAAAAAATTATTAGTTATCCCCAAAATCTTTCTTTAGTGAATTTTTCTGTCTGAAACAAAAACATGAAAATAAAACAAAGGTAAAAACATAAATAATTTGATATAAAGTTGTTTCGAGCTTTACCGGGGTATATAATTGACAAAATTGTGATGTATTTAAAGTGTGCAACATGATGATTTGATAAATGTATACATTGTAAAATGATTTCCTCCTTGGTTAAATTTATTCTTAAATATTTTGTTTTTCTATGCTATTATAAATGGGAGTGTTTTATAAGTCTTTCTTTCTGGTAGCTTGTTCTTTGTGTATAAAAACATCACTGATTTTTTTTTAAAGATTTTATTTATTTATTTGACAGAGATAGAGACAGCCAGAGAGAGAGGGAACACAAGCAGGGGGAGTGGGAGAGGAAGAAGCAGGCTCACAGCAGAGGAGCCCGATGTGGGGCTCGATCCCACAATGCCGGATTCACGCCCTGAGCCGAAGGCAGACGCCTAACTGCTGTGCCACCCAGGTGCCCCAAAACATCACTGATTTTTATATATTGATTTTGTATCCTACAACTTTACTGAATTCATTTATTACTTCTAACAGTTTTTTGATGGAGTCTTTAGGTGTTTCTATATATAATATCATGCCATCTGAAAACAAACACAATTTTACTTCTTACATTCTGAGATGGATACCTTTTATAAAGTTCTTTTTATTGCCTAATCACTCTGTCTAGGACTTACAATACCATGTTGAATAAAGTGGTGAGAATGGACATCCTTGTTTTGTTTCTGATCTTAGAGGAAAAGCTTTCAGCTTTTCACCATTTTCTGGCCTTTATTATGTTGAGGCATGTTCCCTCTGTACCCACTTTATTGGGAGTTCTACCGTGAAAAGACGTTGAATTTTGTCAAATGCTTCCTTTGCTTTGTAGTTTCATATTTCTGTGGTATCAGTTGTAATGTCTCCTCTTTCTGATGGTTTTGACTCTTCTTTCTTAGTCCAGATAAAGGTGTCGATTTCATTTATCTTTTTTTAAAAAAAAAACAGTTCTTAGTTTTTTTTACCTTTTCTATTGTCTTTCTAGTCTTTAGTTCATTTATTTCTGCTCTGATCTTTGTTATTTCCTTCTTTCTATTAACTCTGAGCTTATTCTTCTTTTTCTAGTTCCTTGAGGTATAAAGTTAGGTTGTTTACTTGAGATCTCTCTTTTTTTTTTCTTAGTATAGTGTTTGTTGCTATAAACTGCCCTGTTAGAACTGCTTTTACTGAATTTCATAGGTATTGGTATAGTGTGTTTCAATTTTTTCTTGTTATATTTTTGATTTCACTTTGATTTCTTCTTCACCCCATCATTTATTCAAGAGTATGTTGTTAAATCTCCACATTCATGTGAATTTTCCAGTTTTCCTTCCATTATTGATATCTAGTTTCATACCATTGTGATTGGAAGAGAAGCTTAAGGTTCCAATATTTTAAATTTGTTAAAATTTCTTTGTTTAATATGGTCCTCAGGGACTTATGAACAGTAAACCCCATCAGCTCTCAGATCTTGGTGATTTGGGAGCAAGGCCCTCAGGTGACCACCTTAAATTTTGGGGCACTAGATTTATGGAGAAGCTTCCAGAGAGAAGCAGATTTGATTTTATTTTTGGTGTAAGCAGGAGGAAAAGGCAGGGGGAAGTGCCCACCAGTTCTTTCAGGTCCCCAGGAGGATCCTGACTAGCTCCCTAATGCAGGTTGATTAAAAACCCAACCTTGGGCATCAGCTGGGAAAACATGTATTCAGACCCCTTCTAAGGAGAAACTGTCTAGTTGGTGTTTTAGCCTGCTCCCTCTGGGCTCAGCACAGAGAAATAGCCACAGAAAGTTTTCATGTGCCCATTTAAAAATTACGTCTTTGTTTAGTTTGACCCTGAGGGACTCACAAGTGCCAAGCCTTGTTGGCTCTACAAACTAGGTGGTTTGTGAGCCAGGCCCTTAGGTAGCAGCTGTAAAAGTTGGGACCCTAGGGGCACCTGGGTGGCTCAGTTAGTCTTTCTCTCAGGGTTGTGGGTTCAGCCCACACTGGAGCCTACTTAAAAAAAAAAAAAAAAGTTGGGACAACTAGATATGCAGTCCAAATTCTTTACTCCTCGGGGAGAAACTGGGAGTTGGGGATTCCCTTCTGATTCTACAGTGCTGTGCCAGGGGTGGGGTTTATGGTGAAGCGTGTTTTGCCTTTCCTACCTGTTTTGATGTGAGTATTTTCTCATTCTCCTGATGTGTAAGAATCACTCAACTAGTTTCTGAGTTTTCACTGGAGGGACGTGATCCATGCATAGCTGTATATTAGGTATGTCTGGGAGGAGGGAAGGTTAGGAACCTTGAATTCTGCTCTCTTACTCTGACACAGTTTTATATCACCAAGTATATTTCTTTTCTTAACTTTTGATATCTTGAAAACTTTCTTCCCATAGCCCCTGAATTTGCAATCATTCTACTTTTAATCTAACAGTGTAATTATAGCAATATGAGGTAGAAATTCTGAAGATAACTTGATCATGATTTTCATATTGTATTCTAAGTGCAAAAGGAATTGCCATAAATAGGAAAAGAACATTATTATCTGGTGGTCTGCTGCATTATGCCATTTTATCAGTAAGATTACAGATTTCTTTATCCCTTTGAAATTTCTCTTTAAAAATCCCCAACAGTCACAGAATTTGTAATAGTTCTATCACTCTCAATACTAGACACAATTTAGAACACAGTCCCAGAAATATGAAGACGTCAACTTGACTTTTGAAGAAAAATGTTTTAACTCTTGATAATTATTCATGAATTCAATTTAATATTCTCTATTTATTCCCTTATGGGCCCTTTTCAGTCTGACCTATTACTACATGTTCATTCATTATTGTTTGTCTCTCCCACTAGAATGAATACTAGATAAAGGAAGGGACTTTTTATCCTTTATTGATTGTCCACTCCCTAATATCTGTAATGTATGCGTATGTGATGTAGAATTGTAGGTGTTTCATAAATTATTTTAAAAAAATGAATGAATTCTATTCAGTTCAATTCAGTGAATGTTAGACTTTCTTCAAATGCTAAATGAGTAAGACATGGTCTCTGCTCTCAAAGTTTTACAAAAATCAAGTATAACATTTACTAAGAGTTAAACTGAGGAAGGGCACTTGTGATGAGCACTGGGTGTTGTGTGCAGGTGATGAATCATTAAATTCTACACCTGAAACTAATAATACACTGTGTGTTAGTTACCTAACTTGGTATTTAAATAAAAACTTGAAGAAATGGGGCGCCTGGGTGGCACAGCGGTTAAGCGCCTGCCTTCGGCTCAGGGCGTGATCCTGGCGTTATGGGATCAAGCCCCACATCAGGCTCTTCCGCTATGAGCCTGCTTCTTCCTCTCCCACTCCCCCTGCTTGTGTTCCCTCTCTCGCTGGCTGTCTCTATCTCTGTCGAATAAATAAATAAAATCTTTAAAAAACAAAAAAAAGAAAAAGAAAACTTGAAGAAAAAGAAAAGGCTTAAACTGTGTTTGTGCTATATAGAAGTAATATATAAACAAAGAGTTTTAGAAAGAATGAATTTTAAAAGGAGAATAATTAAAGTTTATTTTGAGGTCAGTTCTGAATACAATAACGTGAAACAACACTCAACACCAATATAATCAGAAAATCAAAGCATGTATTTTTTTTTTTAAAGATTTTATTTATTTATTCGACAGAGATAGAGACAGCCAGCGAGAGAGGGAACACAAGCAGGGGGAGTGGGAGAGGAAGAAGCAGGCCCACAGCAGAGGAGCCCGACGTGGGGCTCGATCCCACAACACCAGGATCACGCCCTGAGCCGAAGGCAGACGCTTAACCGCTGTGCCACCCAGGCGCCCCCAAAGCATGTATTTTTGAAGATGGCGGGACGTGCTAAACAAATGACAGTTTTTAACATACAGTTAAGATATTGAATATCATTAATACTAGAATGATAGAGACCAACTTAACCAAAAATGAATACTTCCTTCTGTAAAATGCCTGACACATTTACATGAGAGGAAATGATATTGAAGCTCTCTGAACAGTAGTATAACTTGGTCAGATCTGTGTTTTAGAAAACTAATTCTTTTGGCCATACAACAGATGGATTTGAAGCTGAGGAGATTACCAACAGGCATACCAGTTTGGAGACAATTGCTCTAGTTTAGGTGAGAGATAATGTGAACAGAATTAGAATAGTGACAGCAGGGATGGAGATAAAAGAAACAATTTGAAAGCGATATCAAGAAGAGGTTGTAGACCAATCTGATATATTTAGTAAGAGAGAAGGAGGATTGAAAAATGCCTTGAGAGTCCTAGACAACAGTGTAGATGATAAAGGTATAAATTTAGATCAGAAATCTAGGGAAAGCAAATCTAAGCAGGCTGAATTTATTCTTTCTGTGCATACATCTAGAGAGATGTATAATATCCCTTTTTCTAGAATCTCCAATGGAAACCTCTACCTCATCAATCAAAAATGTAATTCAGATTAATTTTCAGCATGTCCACTAATCTGCAATCAAACTTTTGTTTACAATCTTTCTTGTCCTATTAACTTTCCTAACTATAAAAAATACTCAACCATTTTCAGTCTTATACAATTTGTACATTGTCTTCTCTCAGTAAACTTATTGATTAAATCACACATTTAATCAGCAAACACTTCCTTATCAGGAACTGTATGCAAGTAACAGGGCTAAATTCTAGAAGAAAGAAGATGAATAAGCCAAAGAAGAATCAGATTCCAAGAGGAGTTGATGGCCGCATCCAAGAATAGGGGAGAAAATCTGTCTTTGTAATGGTATGTACCAGCTACAGTGCCCAAGTGTGTATTGTGTAATTTTGCTTCTGCCTGTCAAACAAATGACTTAATGCCGAAGACCTAATGTCTTCTTTATTCCTACTCTCACAGTGGTTTTTCTCATGTTTAAATATAAGCATTGTTATCTATATAATTCTGTGAGGTTTTTTTTTCAAGATTTTATTTATTTGTTTGACAGAGAGAGAGAGACAGTGCACAAGCAGGGGGAGCAGCAGAGAGAGAAGGAGATGCAAGCTCTCCGCTGATCAGGGAGCCCGATGCAGGGCTCAGTCCCAGGACCCTGGGATCATGACCTGAACCAAAGGTAGATGCTTAACCAGCTGAGCCACCCGGGTGCCCACATTCTGTTAGATTTTTTAAATTGAAGTTATTATTGAGATAATTGTAAATTCACATACAGTAGTAAGAAAATGTGCAGAGAGATCCCTCGTACATCTTTGTCCCCTCAATGATAATATTGTTCAAACTTACAATATCTCAACCAGGGTATTAATGTAATCTACCAATCATATTAGAAATTCTCCAGATTTACTTGTATTCACATATGCATGTGTGTGTAATAATTTCTGCCTAATTTTATCACTTGTGTAAGTTTATGTAGGCCACGTCAGTTAAGACACTGAACAGACCCAAGACCACAGTGATCTCCGTGTTGTCCTTTTATAACCATTATTTACCCCCTTCTGACACCTCTCTGCCCTTGGTCCCTAACCATTGGCAAACACTCAGCTGTCTTCCATTTCCAAAATGTTTTCATTTAAAAAATTCTGCATAAATGGAATCTTATGGTATGTAAGCTTTTGGAGTTGGATTTTTTTTTTTTTTACACTCCGCATAAGTCCTTGGAGATTAAACTATATGGGTGTGTGTAATAATAGTTCATTCTTTTTTATTGCTGACAAGTATCACATGGTTTACATGTACCAGTTTGTTTAACTGTCCACCTGTTAAGATACATCTGGAATGATTTCAGGCTTTGGCTTTTACAAATAAAGTTGCTGCAGCTTCTTGTAGAGGTATTTATTTGAACAGAAGTTTTTATTTCTCTGAGATAAATGCCTAAGTGTATTTGCTGGATAATATAGTAATTGCATGTTAAGCTTTATAAAGAAATACCAAAATTTTCCATTGTGGCTGCAGCATTTTACATTCCTACAAACAATGCATGAGTGATTCGGTTTCTCTTCATCCTTCCCAGATTTTGGTGTTGCTGCCATTTTTATATGTAGCCTGTACCAGCCATATCCAAATCCTTATATTTCTTGCCTAGATGGAGTAATTACAAATAACTTCAGTAGTTAATTCTGACTTCTTGGACACGAAGGGTGTTACTTAGATCCTCCAGTGAGAGACTGTTGCCTCAATTGTTGGGGCAGTGTAGGCGGGCAGCCAGAAATCTTCAGCCTTCTGAGGGATTGCCTCAGTGGCAGAGATTGCATAAGGTAACATCCTTTCTGAACCACATCTAATGACTGACTAAGAGAGTTTAAAGATGTGTCCATCATGACCTGCCTTGGGACAACTGAAAGATAATGTTAGTTCCAAAGCTCGCTCTGGAGTTGCCTAAGGGTGTATCTCAACTCAATTTCTCTCTACCCTCTCCTATTTTCTTTTCTTCCCTTCAACAAGTTTTGATTTCAAGTGTGGTCCTTAACATTTTGCACACTAAAGGCCATTTCTGATTCAACTTTTCAGGGAACCCAACCTACAATACTCATATGCTTTAATTTTTCATTGTCCGATTTACGTTATATTCTATTATGAATTCTTGAAATCTGATAAATGTTAGAAATTAGTAGTTGCTTTCCATTTCTGCTGCTTATTAACTGCTGTCTCTTAGCTTCTGATGTTTTTCTTAATATGATGCTGGCTTCTTGTTGAGATTTTGTCAGTTGAGGGCTCTAAAGGTACAGTGGATTGCTGGAGAAGGAAGAGACACACTCCTTTCCCTTTGCTTCCTGCTCCATCAGTATCACCAGCACAGTTGATTCCGGTCAGTTTTCTACCCAATCAGCCCCATCACACCCTTCAGAGATACCTGTGCCAACCACACCTTCCCCTCCTCAGTAGTCTGACTCTCAGCGCAGTAGGGATGCTCTTTCAAATTGTACAGTTTTAATAATTTCTAACTATTCTCTTTGTTCTCAAGTGCTAGGTGTGATAGCAGCTTCCCACAATTATGACATGATCCCTCAGTATTCCCATTTGGACGTTTTGGTTCTTAAATGGCAGATTACCAATTTGTAAGACTATATTCTGTCTGTTCATGCTTCCTGAGATGCGGACTGATACATCATCAATTTTGTATAAAAGGTAATAAAATTCATGAGTTAGAAAGCAATCTTTAATTTTCATAAGAATGTAAAATATTTAGAAGTTATATAAAAAATGGAAAAGATATACCCATCAAAACACAATGTTATTTTTTTCAATTAAACTGAGTATTTCCTAACAATTCTATATGCTCACCAGGATAAGTACACTCCTTTATTCCCATCATCTGCTTAACCCATCTCTCCCCTACCTCTCTGGTGAGCATAAGTTTGTTCTCTAAAAGTATGTTTCTTGATTTGTCCCTTTCTATCATTTTTTTCTCTTTGTTTGTTTGTTGTTTCTTAAATTCCACATGTGAGTGAAATCATATGGTATTTGTCCTTCTCTAATTTATTTCGGTTAGCATGATACTCTTTGTGTTTCCATAATTTGGGTATTGTGGATAATGCTGCAGTAAACATAGGGGTGCATGTATCTTTTCAAATTAGTACTTTTGTATTCTCTCCATAATACCCAGTAGTGGAATTACTGGATCATATTCTATTTTTAATTTTTTGAGGAAACTCCATAGCGTTGTCCACAGTTGCTGCACCAGTTTGCATTCCTACCAACAGTGCATGATGGTTCCTTTTTCTCCACATCCTCACTAAGACTTTTTTTTTTTTTTTTGCTTTTGATTTTAGCCATTCTAATAGGTGTGAGGAGATATCTCATTGTGGGTGTGTGTGTGTGGTTTCAAGTTTTTATTTAAATTTCAGTTAGTTAACGTAAAGTGTAATATTCATTTCAAGTGTAGAATTTAGTGATTCATCACTTATGCACAACACCCAGTGCTTATCGCAAGTGTCTTCTTTAATACCCATCCATAAAATTGCTAGGCTGGATGGAAGGCTCATCTTCTTCACAATTTCATTCTTACTTTGGTGCTCAATCATGCAAATGTTGTATTATTTTTGGTGCAATTGTAAGTGGGATTATTTTCTTAATTTCTTTTTCTGCTGCTTCATTATTGGTTTGTAGAAATGCAACAGATTTCTGCACATTGATTTTGTATCCTGCAACTTTGCTGAATTTGTTTATCATTTCTAGCAGTTTTTGGTGGAGCCTATCAGGTTTTCTATACATAATATCATGTCATCTGCAAATAGTGAAAGTTTTACTTCTTCCTTACTGATTTGGATACTTCCTTACTGATTTCTTTTTGTTGTCTGATTACTGTGGCTAGGACTTCAAGCACTATGTTGAATAAAAGTGGTGAGAGTAGACATCTTTGTCTTGTTCCTGACCTTAGGTGAAAAGGTCTCTGGATGATGTTAGCTGTGGGTTTTTCAGATATGGCCTTTATCATGTTGAGTTATGTTCCCTCTAAACCTACTTTGTTGAGGGTTTTTATCATGAATGAATGCTGTACTTTGTCAAATTTTTTTTCTGTGTCTGTTGAAATAATCGTATGGTTCTTATCCTTTCTCTTATTGATGTGATGCATCACATTGATTAATTTGTGAATATTGAACCACTTTTGCACCTCAGGAATAAATCCCACTTGACTGTGGTGAATGACTTTTTAAAATGCATTTTTGAATTCCATTTGCTAGTATTTTATTGAGAATTTTGCATCAGGGTTCATCAGGGATATTGGTCTGTCATTTTCTTTTTTAGTGATGTCTTTATTTGTTTTTTTTTTAAATATTTTTTATTATGTTAGGCACCATACAGTACATCCCTGGTTCTTGATGTAAAGTTTGATGATTCATTAGTTGCGTACAACACCCGGTGTACCATGCAATACGTGCCCTCCCCACTACCCATTACCAGCCCATCCCATTCCCCCACCCCCCTCCCCTCTGAAGCCCTCAGTTTGTTTCTCGGAGAAAGACAATTTATTTGTTTTTTTATATCAGGGTCATGCTGGCCTCATAGAATTAATTTGTAAGTTTCCTTTCTTTTTCTATTTTTTGAAATAGTTTAAGAAGACTAGGTATTAATTCTCCTTTAAATGTTTGGTAGAATTTTCCCATGAAGCCATATTGTCCTGAACTTTTGTTTTTGGGAGTTTTTTGATTAATGATTCAATTTCTTTTCTGGTTATTGGTCTATTCAAGTTTTCTGTTTCTTCCTGTTTCAGTTTTAGTAGTTTATATGTTTCTAGAAATTTATTTCTTCTAGGTGTCCAATTTGTTGGCATATAGTTTTTCATAATATTCTTTTATGATTGTTTGTTATTTCTGTGGTGTGATTGTTATTTTGTAATAGAACTTTTGATTGATTTAGTTATCCATGTGTGTGATGACCATATGTGTCTGTGTTCTATGGGCATACACAGACTATTTTTTAAAACACTTCAGTACAAGTGCCTAAGTAAATGATGTTTTAATCCTATAAAGTCTTCATTTATTAATATTAGAAAATGATATATTTTGGTGAACTGAGCTTTTAAAATCTATGATTAAAACTTAAAACTAAGAACATGTTCTGTATATAACTATGAAATTATTTTCTGGTATAACCATATTTTAGTGAAACACAAATTTACTGAATGAGAATAATTTCCTATAAAAATAGGCCTTAAAGATAAGAAAAAATAGAAAGTTTTGGGAAAAGAGTTTGTTACTTGATCCATTTCATTCAGATGTGTGCACATAACTACTATCATCACCTTCTAAGTAATCCTCTCTTTCTAAACAAAATGATATAGTTTTTTTTTTCAGTCATACCGAGGAAGGTTATAAAACTTAATAAGTGTCTGAATTTGCCATTACAAAATGCACTTTAGAAAATTTGAGCCATTGTTTAACCATTTTATCAATTTTGTGGCTGTTATGAGAATCATTCGAGATTACTATACACTTCTCTATGAAAATTATTTCCAAATATTTTCCTGAAGAGTTGTAATTGATTAGTGTTATGTGAATTTTAAAAATAACCTTTTTTTTCTTTTCAAAATAATGCAAGATAGGACATACATTTCACTCAGAGTACAATTTTTTAATCTACCTTTATATCACACATGCAGAAAAATAGTACCTGAAGGGCGTCTGCCTTTGGCTCAGGTCATGATTGCAGGGTCCTAGGATTGAGCCCTGCATTGAGCTCCCTGCTCAGCAGAGGGCCTACTTGTCCCTCACCCTCACCCTCCCTACCCCTGCTTATGCTCTCTCTCTCTATCAAGTAAATAAATAAAAATCTTAAAAAGAATAGTACCTGATATAGTGAAAGGAAATTAATATTTACTGAATGATGCAATGTTTCTCATATGCTTTTTTTTTTTTTTTTTTTTTTTTTTTTTTTTTTTTTTTTTTTTTTTTAAGAGATGTGGAGGAGAAAGGGAGAGAGAGAGACTCTTAAGCAATCTCCATCCCCTGGTGCGGAGACAGACATGGGACTCGATCTCACAACCCTGAGATCATGACCTGAGCGGAAATCCAGAGTCAGACGCTTAATTGATGAGCCACCCAGGTGCCCCTGAGGTTCCTTGTTTTATTAATTATATAATTTGAATTGTAAGACATTCACTGCTACCCATTTTAACTCCTTATTTTTACTGAAGTTTTCAGTCTGGATTTGTAGTGAGAGTGTAGTGAATACATAGATAGCCTTTTTCCTGTAATTCAAGGATGTCCACCCCTGCATTCCTTGCAGTAACAGCAGCTGGGGGAAAATAATGTACAGCATAGAGGAGACTGGTTGAGTAAAATAAAGATGACAAGCTTTTAACCAATATTAAATTTATGCTTTAAATGTATTTAAAAATAAAGGAAAATATTATTTTAAATGGAAAATAGAGTTAAAAGAATAGAATGAGGAAGAGAAGCAAGAGACTTCTCTAGGAACGTTATGCAATTTGCTTTTCTTACTTTTATTATGCAATGTAAATATTCTTCAAAACACAATCTGAGGAATATTCCAACAATCTGTAACATAAGAGACTAAGATGATATTAGACTTCATCATGTGTTGCTGCTGTAGTTAAACTTTCAAATAATTGAATTTGTTTACATTTTCTTTCTTTCTTAAAAGTTACCTACTGAGCAGAAATTTTGCAAATGCTTATAACATTCTGACTCCAAATTGGAAGTACAACACCAAAACTATCAAATATCTGTAGATAAATAGATATTTAGAGTTTAAGCCATTTGGGTTAAATGAATAAATTATGTAATTTTTCGTGGCAATATTGACATTTATTATTGACCACTCTTCATCAAATTTGGAGGAATGGAAATTTTAGTTTGTCAAATGATTATGACACAGTTGTATTGTGGGTTTAATCCTCAGAATAAACTAGCTAATGAAGGAAAAATTAGGAAACATTTTGTGCATTTCTGTCTTCATAAAGTTTTTTTCTACAACTATTCCTTTAACAGACCAGTGCAAGTTTTAAACATATACAGGCTAAAGTTTCATACTGCTGCATTTTCTCTTTGTCATCTACATTATTTTCTTGAAAATAAGATACTATTCAAGTCTACTTAATTTTCTTAGGGGTAAGCTATGTATGGAAACAAGACGTTTTGAAGAAAGTAAAATTTATTATCTGATTAAAATGCGTTTTGGTAATCGCATTTATTTGACATGGGCACAGAGGGAAGAAACCTAAGTATTATAAAAACTGAGAATCGGGTACCTCAGCACTAAGAGAGGATCATCGTAAGTACAACAATTAAGTATTTGATAAACTGTAAAACATTTTGCTAACAGGGGGCCTGAGACAGTCATAAGTGTGAAGGCAGTTGTCCAGAGAGCCTCAAAATTGAGCAGATGTAAATTTATTTACTCATATATATGCATTATTTCATGTTAGTGTAGTCTCTAGATTTTACTTAAAAGATTTTCCGAAGTATTCTTCGTTGCAAAACGATTGATCATATTAAAATCTCCCCAGTGACTTCTCATTACAATTAGAATAAAATCCAAATGTCTCACTATACCCTGTTAAGGCCCCTGATGAATTGTAGCCTGTTTAACATTCTAACCTAATTTTTTTGTTTGTTTGTTTGTTTGTTTGTTTGTTTGGGACAATTTAACCCCTGGTTTAGTTGCTTCCAGCTATGTGGGTAAAAACTGAAGCCTCACATCATTTCTTAATTCATGTATCAATGGAATGTCACTGTTTGCACCAGTAAATTCTTGTAAACCAATTTATCCTAATAAATAGTTTGATAATCAGCACAGTTGGAATGCTTATGAAGAATTACTTCAAGACCCTTGCTTAGCTGTATCCAATAATATAAAACTGTTATTTCACAAGTAATTTTAACATTTTTATTTATTTGACAGAAAGAGAAAAAGCACAAGTAGAGGGAGAGGGAGAAGCAGGCTCCCCACTGAGCAGGGAGCCCAGTGTGGGGCTCAATCCCAGGACCCTGGGATCATGACGTGTGCTGAAGGCAGATGCTTAACTGACTGAGCCACCCAGGTACACCCTTCACAAGTAATTTTAATACTCCCCTGACTGGAATGCTTTGCTTTAATTCACATTATCCCAGACCCCAAACCTAATATAAAATACCTTTATCTTACTTGCCAGTTTGGAAACATCAGTAAGATGAATACATTAATAAGATTAATGAATTCAGTTTCACTTGGGCAACTGGATTTTATGATGTCATCTGTAGGGACATCAACAGTCCTTGAGACCCCATCAAGATCTAGTTGTAATTGCCTCAGTATTACCACTCAAGAAACTTACTTAGAGTCTATGTGATCCATCGGGTCCCTTCAGTCTTGTGCCATAGGGGTCTCTCCATTTATGAAGGTGTGGTTTGTCGTGATGAGATAAGTGCAGGAGCTCCAATTTCTTTTCACCACGGCCTCTATTTTCTTTCCAAGAAACAGGGGTATTTCTTTTTAGGGATTCATTGATTATGGGCAGATTTAAAATATCTTTGGTGGAATCTGCCATGCTACTAATGAATGACTCTGTTTCTCTTCTTCCTTTTCTTTGTTGGGAATGTATAAAAGAGTTCTCAGGGAGGTCAACCCTAGGTTCAGAATGTCCATCTTCAGACTGGAGGTCTAAGAGTAAAAAAGTCTTTTTATACAGGAGAAACTTTGCCTTGAACTACTTATCAAAACATTAAGAGAACATTCCTCAGTCTTATTTTGTTTTACCCATGAGAATCTAGTCAGAAAAATCACTTCTCTACACTTTTCTACCCACTGATAGACAACTTTCAGGTTGGGGACCAGAGGAATGAATTCATAACCAAGATACCTAAATAATGCTTATCAGACTCTCATGGATTTGTCTCAGGTTAAGTCCATACTTACTCCTTCCCAGAATTCTCTTATGTTTTCCATTATAATGTTTTTGTGTATGGACTTAATCTTTCAAAATGGCATGATCCTACCTCATATAGTTAAGAATTACAGTGGGCACTCTAGAGAATAATTTGTATGAACAACATTATTCATCTGAGAGTTGCCGAAGAACAAAGAAGAACAAGATTTCAAACATGGAATGGTCTGTGTTGTTTGATTAGTATAGGGAATTTCCGAAAGAAACTCAGATGTCAGAATTGAATCCTGAACAAATTCTTTGTTGGAGATAAATGCCATATAGGAAAAATGTTAAACTTTTTATTTTTGGAGTCCCTCTCAATTTCAACATATCTACCTTTATTCTTTACCTGTTCTAAGCTCCACCATTGCATAATGTTCCTGTCCCTTTTTCTGATCCTCTTCTCATGTCTACTGAAGGATCCAAATCCCTCCAAAGTCAAACTGCCCCTTAAATAAAATAGTCCTTCTTTATTTCTCTGTGATACTAAAGCAAAATTTGTTTATTTAGAAACAATGATGCCATAGGCATAACTCTGTGTTCTGCTTTGTATAATTTCTTTTTAATGTTTAATAGTACCCCCCCAAACATTAACAGAGCACTTGGGCAGTCATGTCTGAGTAGTTTATTGAGGTACCTGAATACTTTTCACAATCCCTGACCCAGTATTTAATATTAAGGAACTTGAACCTTTAGTACTGAGGAAGTTGAAGTTTCCTGCTGTTTTATTTTATAATATGAAAGTGATCTTTTGCTATTTTCTAAAAAAAGTGAGCTGAAGTATAAGATAGATTCCATGTTTTAGATTCCATCTCCATGTTTTAGATGAGAAAAAATATACAGAAGTTGGTATTTTGTGGAAATTAAGTGCACTATCTAGGAGATGATGTATACCTAGGAGTAAATCTTTAACTTCTAAAAGGCTACAAGCGATTCAAAGCTGTCATGTGTTGGTCACTAAGAGTACATTTAGAGTATTACTGAGTCTTATTAGCTACTGCAGGCAATGGGTTCCCAACTTTTCTGAAATTTTCTGACAATACTAAATGTTGGCATGGATGTAGAGCAAGAGACTTGCTCATTTATTGCTGGTGAAAAATGGTACCCACTTTGGAAGATAGTTTGACAATTTCTTATTAAGGAAACTTAACAAACTAACCAACAATTTAGCTGCTAAGTGTTTACACTAGTGAATTTAAAATGTTCACAGAACTTGTATGTGGATTTTTAGCAGGTTTATTGATGATTGACAAAAACTCAAAATAATCAAGATGACTTTTACAAATGAATATCCAAATAAACTGGGGTACTTCTGTACAATGGAATGTTGCTCAAAAATTAAATAGAATGATCTTTCAATTCAAATAACAATATGTATGAATCCTATATGCATTTTGTCACATGGAAGAAGACAGATTCAACTGAACACATTGTAGAATCACATTTATGTGGAAAACAGATCAGCGGTCCTTAGGGGTTGGGGCGGGGGCTAGTGGTTGACTATAAAAGGGAAACATAAGGAAATGTAGAATGAAGGAAGGATGGTTCCATATCGTACTGGAATGGTGAATAAATGACTCTATGTACTTATCAGAACACATAGAACAGCATATCACAAAGAGCAATCCTCACTTTATGCAAATAAAGGGGAAAATGAAATTAATCACAATGTTTGGGGAATCCCTGGATGGAATGTAGACTGTGCCAGATGACTTTAACTGGCTATACATGTATGAAAAAAAACGCACTGAAGGGAGGGAATCATATAGATTCCAAAACTGCTGTCTTTTATATAATTTAGAAATAAATAGTGTACGGTCTAAAATAACAGACATTTGATTTACAAAGGTATTTTGTGGAAGAATGCAATTATATAAAAGGTTAACTTAAAAGACTTAGAGACTTTTCTTCATTAAGTAATTGTAAAATTAATGTCATTATATCATCTTAGGTAAACAATAATTTATATTTACTAAATAGATTTTCTACTAAATTTTATTGATATCTCTGAATATAAGTACAGTCAAATTGGTGAAAAATTTGGTTTTGGAAATATTTCATTGGGAAAATAGAAACTTGTCTTATTTTCAGGGTTATTTTGCATGTAGGTATGTTTATAGGTATTTGCTTTGGTAATGAAAACCAAACGTTCCAACTGTAAACCTTTATAGAGATTTAGCTGAATAGTGCTTTAGTCTTTCTTAAATCCCATTTCCTCAAGAGCTCAGGAATTTTCCTTGTTCATTCAACAAACATTCATTGCATCACTGCATATTTGATTATAGGACACTGTTAAAGGATATAGCCAATGAACAAAATAGGTGAACAATTCTTGCTTATGGGATTTACTTTCATGATTTTAGCCTAAAAGGTCAAGATTATTTAAGTTATGTGATTTAGAAATATATATATATTGGGGCTCCTGGGTGGCATAGTCCATTGAGCATCAGACTCTTGGTTTCAGCTCAGGTCTGATCTTAGGGTCATGAGATCAAGCCCCACACCAGGTTCTGCTCAGCTTGGAGTCTGCTTGGATTTCTCTCTCCTTCTCCCCCTGCCCCTCCCCCCACTGTGTGCACTCTCTCTCTCTCTCAAATAAATAAATCTTTTAAAAATATGTATTTCATAATAGCTCTTCCAAAAATGATGCAGTGAAATGATAGCATCATTTCATGTTGTGACTAAGCAGAAGAAAGCAATTTTATATAGATACATAATTATGACATGTTATAGAGACAATACCATGTAAGTTTTCTTTTGGGATATTAGAATTTGACAGTAATGACTAAATATTTATAACATATTAAGACTTTGATTCTGGAAGTATCATATAACCTCTAATCTCCATACCCCTAGAATTTGCTATTATAAGCCATTCAGTTCCTGTGCATTAAATTGCTAAAACAACTTCAATATTAATGACTCCTAATTTGGTATGCAGCACAAAAGCTCATAGAGGAAAAGGTTTTGCCAGTATTTATGAGAAATTTACCAACAAAGAAGTAGATATTTTTATTTGAAAATTCACTGCATTCATAATTTTAAAAGTCTTTGCCAAAACAAACTTTGAAAAAAATTCCTCTAAAAAAGAGTGTTTTTAGATATATAAGTATATAAATGTTTGAGAAATCATTTTCTATTCTGTTTTTATATTATTCTATTTTAAGATCAATTTTGATATATTTATGATGTGAAGTTCATTTTCACAAATAGAAGTCCAGTTTATATTACTGGTTCTACCAGAAAAATAGAACTGAACTAAACAATTCCCATGTTGCCAACACATAAAACATAACTTTATATGACATGCCAATATACCAGCAACATTTTGGTGATATAAAAAAAAAATCCAAGTACATCTTATCGTCTGTACATTGAGAGTGAACATATGTTTTTAAAGAAAGCATTATTTTATTTATGTAAATCAAGGAGAAAAGTATAACTAGTTTAAACAGATTCTTTTATATATAAACAGAGTTCATAAAGAAAATTTTAACAAGTGTGAGCAATAAAGCAAAATATTAAAATTTTAGTAAATTCTGATATTTTCATCATGCAGTGAAATAAAATGTTATCTGAATATAAATACATAGGTAATCAAAGTAAGTGAATAAATTCATGTATCCTTATAGCAATACCTCATTACTTTTGACTATGCATTGTGGAATACATTTCAATTTACAGTATTAAAGTAACTTTAAATCTCCTCTCCATCAACCCATGAACCGCAACTCGGTATTTGTTTAAAGATTGCTAGTAACATGTAGATATTATGTAAGTGTTGTAATGCTTGGTATTAAGGCCTGTTTGATTATATAGAGAGCTTCATTTGTCATACATGATTTTCCAGAGCAAATTAGGAATTTTATTTAGTTAGTTAGCTGATTATTATTTGTTCATTCATTCATTTTTTTCCTTCCTTTTGAATGGGTATTATTTGCATATATAGGTCAAAATTTAAAAGATACAGTAAGGTATACGTTGAGAAGAAAATTCTCTTTCCTTTTCTGTGATATTTTTTATTTCCACTCTTTCTGCTTTCTAGCTTTATTAAAGTTTATTATTAATGCGATTTATGTTTATATCTTCAAATATAATTTATGTCCATAAATAATACATTTACTCCATCTATTAAAAATTTAGAAATCAGAATCCTTAGAGTATCTCACCCTTTTTTTATGTATTTTATCATTGTTCTCAAAAGTTACATTATGTTCTGTAACTATAATAACCCCTTTTTCTTTTAAGCCTTACTCAATAAAGCAGTTAAATAGATTCGATGCCCCTTGACTGCTCACTTGCCATTTTTCTCTTGGTGGATGATACATGTTTTCTAAGAATTTCTTCAAAATGAACTTACAGTTCAAATGAACTTCCTAGGAACTCTGGTTTCTTGTAAGTTCAAAAATATTGCTCCCTTGTCCCTGTTTCATTCATGTTTGAATGGTAGTTTGGCTAGCTATAAATTTATTAGGTCACACTTTCTTTCCTTGAAGATTGTATAGGTGGTTTTTCACAATCATTGTAACATTGAGTATTGCTGTGAAAAGTTGAAGGTCAGCCTATTTTTTCACCTGATAGATGGATCAAATTTTTTTTTCTAGCTGTCCAAAGCATTCATTCATATATACATAATATGAAATTTGAAATTCGGTTAACTTACTAGGTTTTATTTTATAGTGGATAATTTTAGGTCAACTTCTCCTAGAATATAGCATTGCCTTTAAAGCAGTAGAGTGAAGTGTTCTTTTATATCTGAAAGGTGTTTCTCTTAATTGAAATTTCCATTATTTTGATTGGACCAATTAGGAGAGATTAGTTAAGAGTGCAGAGTGTATTGGATCTTGTTTAAAAAAATTATTGCTTATTTTAGTTTTCTTTGTATTTTGTTCAATTTTTTGTTTATCCTTACTTTATTTTGCCCAGTTTTTAGTCTTGTTCTGTGTTTTTCCCTATTGTGATTTTAACAATGTGTATTATATTTGTTCTGCTTCTAGGAAACATTTAAAATTTTTGAGTTTTAATAGCACATGTTTTATTTTCTTTTTACCATACCTTCCCTGTGGAAAAATGTCTGTGGCTCTTGTGTTACCAAGATGATGACTTCGGTAGTTTTATAATTAACTGATATTTTTATGATGACTTTAACAGTTCTACAGCAACATTTTTGTGTTGAGTATTTTTCCTTTGGTGAGTTTTCTTTTCATATTTTTTTTGTTCTATTTCCTTATGAGTCTATTATTGTTATTTTTGAATTATTTCTCTTTTTTGAATCAGATGATTCTTCATGGGGTGGAATCCAGGTTCATGTTCCTGGAATTTTCCCCATATTTTAGGGTTATTTGGGTGTCAATGAGATCTCCCCAGACAGTCAAGTTTAGCACCAGAGGGCTGCTCACAACAGAGTATCTCCACCCCCCCACCTTGCTGAAATGTAATATTCCTATCCAGACACAGAAATGGCCCACGTGTTCCTTTAGCCCCTGCCCATCAGGCTACCAACCCAGCAAAGTCCCACAGCCAGTCTTTGCCCTGCTCTCCATTATCAGAAATGAAGATTGTTGCTTTACGTTTCAGAGTGTGCTCCTTACTTGATGAAGTGTGCTGTGTTAGCTTTTTCAAGATCTTTAGCTGTGAGTATGCTGTTCTGCATTTTGCTGCACACATTATATGACCTCCAAAAGCTTTTGGAAATAACCTCTCCTGTTTGGGGATTCAGAGTTTAGATACTTTTTATTTCTTTGAATTTGATGTTTTATTTTTGTTTCTTATTTTGCTGTTTTCTTTTGGGTGATTGCCAAGAGAATATAAAAGTAAATGCAGTTTTAAAATGGATGTTTTCCTAGATATTTAAGAGCAAGAAAACGAGTTTTATTAGTCAATGCCATCTTTTTCTAGTCTTATCAGGCATAAGCTGACATTATAATTATATATTTGTAAATCCAGGGTTGGCTTATGTGTGGTGATTTAATTGCTATGAAAATGGTGCAGTTGCATGTTCTTCCTATGTCTTGTAACTCATATTATTTAGATAATTTGTCTCTGTTCATAATTTTTGTTCATCATTTTCTTATTCCATATATACTCTATTTCCATTTTTTCCACTATATATTCCTTTATTTTATAGACTAACTCTAAATTCACTAGTTTACATTTTTCTATGCGTTTATTTGTTACATAGCTTTCATTAGGACAGCCTAATTCTTCCATCTCTTATAAGTGAGAGACTGGCAAAAAAAAAAAAATAGCTCATAAAGAAATCACATCAAACTTTGTTTTTTCTTTAATTTATTCTTGCACACAGATGTACCACACATATACACATTCATAGTTTCTTCAAATAACAGTGACTTCCTATTTATTTCCTCATGCTTTGATTCCAATAAGCACATACAATTCCCACCTAATTCCTTTTCTTCCCCCATTTAACT
Organism: Ursus maritimus; assembly: GCF_017311325.1. Lineage (NCBI taxonomy): Eukaryota > Metazoa > Chordata > Mammalia > Carnivora > Ursidae > Ursus > Ursus maritimus. The sequence continues at coordinate 55,932,286 of NW_024424452.1, forward strand.
CAACAAAGTTGTAGATTAATGTCACCAATCTAGGCATTTTCCCTACCAAAATAAAATGGAAGTCCAATATAAAGAGATAGATGAATATGTTAAATTTATTTTGCTTTCTACACATTCTTTTTTAGCACTGTTGCTGAATTGGTTTTATATTAAATTACGAAAAAAAAATTCAGACTTCTTTTCATTTACAGATTTGAAAGTAACTCATATTTTTTTTGTTTTACTTCTTGTCAGAATAATGATTCTCTAAAATATTCTAAATTCATCATTGAATCTCAGTTGTGATAATGTTTTTTATGTTATACATAAAAAATGAAAGTTAAGTCCCAGATTCCTTTAATAGTTATGTTTTCTTGGTTATCATTTTATGGTTTTTTTCAGATAGATATATAGTTGCCTTTGAGAAAAAAATCCTTTTTCAAAGTACATAATGTTTGAGAATGGTTTTGATATTACTTTCAGTGTCTTACACTTTCAGAAAAGGGGTTGTAGGGCAAAGCAAGGGAAGACTAGGATTTCTAATTTTGAAGAATGTATCCAGTTTTCCTTTAGGAAGAATATAAAGAATGTTTGTAGTGCAACTTCTGAGCCACTTATGCTCAAGATGTTGTTACATACTTCTAAGATGTCAGTAGACTGAAGAATGGTGACCAGAGGGAAATGTAGCAACAACGCAGAAACTAGGTGAAAATCTATTTGGAAAAGAACCCAACTAAATGTTATCTCTGAACTCAAAGAGAAAAAATATCACAATCAAAGAATAAAATAATAGGACAAAACTTTTAGAAAAAGGTATGAAGTAAATGAAAAGGTATCAAACTCAAAGATCAAGCTGATGGATTCCCTTCTTTTTATGATACATGTTGCAGGAAATTGTTCAGACAAATTCTGCTTGCATATTAATGCAGTGATTGTGAGTAAATTTTATATTAGGTAATTATCAAGATCAATCTATAAAATATGAACTTCTAGCTGTTAGAATTTAATTCCAAAATCATAAACACTGTAAGTAGCTAACTTTCATATTTGAATGAGTAATGCTATTTCCTAGGTTAAAACACTGTGCTAACCCAATTATGAGAGCCAATTAAGTAGAGTAGGCTATTGTGATAAAACAAAGAGAGTCAAAATATATAATGATTCACATAAAATGAAATTTCATTTCTTGTTCATATGCCAGTTCAGGTCAGGTTCTTATAGGTCAGATTTTGATGCTGTAGAAAGAACATCAGTTGTCACCCAGCTGAGCCTGCAGAGGACAGAAATTGTGAGAGGAATCCATCAGGATAATTGTCACTTAGAAGACGTAAAACACAATTAATCCTTTCTATAAAAAGAAATGGTGGATAGTCACACTTAACTCCATGCTGATTGAAGTCCTGTCATAGTGCAGATGCTTGAGTTATCTTGACAACAGGATATAAAAGAACATATTAAGGCCAATGTTTCCATGAGAGAGGAGAGTTGTTAAATTTCTAACAATTTGGGCCTATAGTGAATGTATAATGTATCTATTTTTTTTTTATTTTAAAATTAAAGTTCTTTAAATAGAACATTTGGACACCTTTTTGAGTTGTGAAATTTTAACAAGATGTTTTCAAAAGAAGAGACATTTCTCTACATTAATCCTTGCTTCTACTAAAATGAGGCTTACAAAGGTCAGAAGCAGATGGAGCCTTCCTGCCCCTCCTTTTACTGTCATACCTATGGAACAGCAGGGTCCTCCAAACGAAAGGGCAGGAGTGATGTTCCCTATAATGAATAGTGCTATTTTGTTACTTGACCTTCAAGACAGCCTGAAAATTTCAAGTCAGAGATCAGTGTGGGAAAGCAAATTGATGAACGGGAACACTGTAATCTTAGCTGATAACTCTTTAAAAGGTAACCAAAGCTATTTCTTTTGCTCCCTGGATAACGGTAAACTTTTCAAAGAACTTAAAAAAAAATCTGTTGGAGCATGAGGAAAAGTGAATATTTTGAATGGCCTTTTCAAGACCGCGAGTCATGTTAAGAATCTTGAGACAGTCATTCTTTACAAATGGCTATTAAAAATGCTGAAAATGCCCAAAACTAGAAATGAAAGTAATATAAGACTGTACATAAAAAAGAGCTTTGGGGGTGCCTGGGTGGCACAGTGGTTAAGCGTCTGCCTTCGGCTCAGGGCGTGATCCTGGCGTTCCGGGATCGAGCCCCACATCAGGCTCCTCCGCTATGAGCCTGCTTCTTCCTCTCCCACTCTCCCTGCTTGTGTTCCCTCTCTCGCTGGCTGTCTCTATCTCTGTAAATAAGTAAATAAAAATCTTTAAAAAAAAAAAAGAGCTTTGAAGACTTGGAGGGTCTTCCGAGAGAAGTTCAGAAAGAAGAAAGAAATAATTAAGGGCAAAAAAAAAAAAAAAAGAAGAAGAAGAAGAAGAAGAAGAAGAAGAAGAAGACCGTGTAACACAGGACGTAAAGCTAGATCTTAATGAGTAGAATTTGAACTGGTGTCAGAGGACACATTATCAGATATAAATGTTAGAAAAACATAATCATAACGGAAGCAAAGGAAAACATTGAAAGCACCTTTTCTAAAGTTTTCTTAAAAGGAGGAATGAGAATTAAAAAGTCTTTAAAATGTGTTAGTTACATTTTTGTTTTGTTTTGATAATTCTTACTGACTTCAATCCCTTAAGTCATATGTATACACACATATACATTCACATGTACATGTCATATATGTATATATATATATATGACTTTAGAGGAAAATGGGGATATTTCTAACCAAATAGAAAACAGTCATTATGCATAAATTTATGTAGACTTAAATATATATTTAGTTCAAAATTACCATGTTTATTTTAATATACATTATAAAAGTGAAAATACTAAAGCGTTTCACAGAGTAAACAATGTAGTTTACTTTATCCAGATACAAAGAATTTCATTACTATAGTCACTTTTGTTTTAGTGACTATTTCTATAATTCAGATTAGCTCTACGGGAAAAAAGGGAATGGCATCATCAAAAGAGGGGAGCCGTATTAGAACATATGGTGTTTACAGTTTCTGTTCCCATGTAAAGCAGCTAAGACAGAGAACAGTAAGACAGCCAGCCTCAGAAAACCCTGTGAAAACAATACCGTACACAATGCTGGTTCAGTCCCATGGTCTTCCTTTTTTCTTAGTTTGGCCAAAGGTTCTGTCCAGGTACTGCTGATTGCACTGTTCTCCCTGATACTTGTACTTTTAATCCTTGTTTTCATAAATCAGTAGCCCCATGTCTGTCTTATGTACTATTTAAGCAAGCTACTTTCACTATTTTAAATGGTAAAGCCCTGTATCCTAATATTTTGTTGTATGTTAGGAATTTACCATGTTATTTTAACTGCATTAGGGCTTTTATTATTTTTATCAGGATAATTAAAGCGTACGTTAATGTTCTTTTGTGTGCAGATTTGCATCATTGCTATTTTATTAAAAATACATATATTGCATTATTGCAGATTGTCTGTAAATAGTAAAGCAATTAGGACTTGAAAAGTGGTCTGTAATTGATTGACCCCTAGTACAATAGTTGATTATGACTGCATTATATATAGTAAAATCAGAACAAGTACATTAAACATCATTGTTCATAAATTTTCATTTTTTACACAGTAAAAATTTCTGTCACAAAGTCAATGGAAGAAAACACAGATAAATACGAAACTGAAGTCTGTTTCTTTTCTGTTATATTCTTATGATATTTTTTAATAGAGACTCTTGATTCTTTACAATCAAGTTCTAGTTTAGATATTATGGAATAGAAAGTCGGTACTGAAATCACATGACAGCCTACCCAGGTCAAAAACTGTAGTTTTAAACTATAGCTATATATTACATTGTGCTTCATAGCACACACAAGAATAATTTTATGCTATAGTCAACTCTACAAAATGTTGCATGCATGCTATCATTGTATTTATAGATACTAGCATTGCCTTAAACTGTAAGATGCCAACACTAAGCAGAGGAGATAGAGGAAAATTGTAATTATGAAGGAGAACAAAATAAGTATCTGTACAAAAGTCACTGGATTTGCTGATCTGGGTAAATAGGAAACTATTCTGAGTGGGGGAAAACTAACAGGGAACTGAACACAGTTTGAAAATTCTTTTCCATCTATCACAACCCAACGGCAACATTTAAATGACAGAATTGGGCAAACTTGGTTGCTATAACAAGCTTTAGAGTCAGTGGCAGAGCTGAGAATGCAACATTCACTCATTTTTTGAAACAGTGTTCTGACAAAAATGATCTGAACTCAATTTATTTCTTACCTGAAAAAGACTTTTAAAAGCTGAAAAGGAATGATACCAATTTTACAGGATTTCTACATCTACAGGAATCTGTAGCCTCTTTTGTCAACACAGGGTCTTCCTTCCTCCCTTGATAAAAAAACAAAACAAAACAAAAAAAAAAATCCAAAAAACCAGGTCAGTTATTTTGCTCCTGAACAGTCAACTGTTTAAACCTTGTTCTTTGAGGTCTTGGATTTTTTTTTTTCCTTCTTCTAGTTTGTGTGTTTAAAATTGAAATTTAGATTTGAAGCAGGGCTGATTAGGTATCTACCCTAGTGACACACTGAGTACTGAGAATGTAGAACTGGTGGTTATAAAGACGTAATTATCAGAGTTTTGCTTCTGTGGTGAATCATGTTTAAAAATTTAATCTAATCCCATTAGATTTAGAAGATTTACCATGGAAGCCAGAATGATTCAGAGCCTGTATTATTAATATTACTTTTCTTTGATCTGATTTCTATTTAACTCATAATTCAAGTATATAAATTAAAAACTGCTGTTGTCTCCATGAAAATTAATAGAAGGAAACCTCATTTAGAACAGAAGAGGGAAGGCCTGAAGAGGGAACACTGGGGCATGAACTTTCCATCTCAGTTTATACTTCACGTTCCTGGGCAGGAAGAAGTTCATATTACCCCAGCAGGGGAAAGAAACATTTTCTCCTTGCCTAGGAAAAGCCTAGCCACTGAGAAACTGCCACTGCTCTGCCAGTGAGAAACCATCACCATACTGAAGATTAGCTTTCACCCACTAGAAGTTGTTCAGAGCAGCTCTTCCCTACTTCCTCCTTTTTCTCTATAAAGTTCTTTTCCTTTCTTCTTGGAGTTGCCTAGGTTTTACCTTAGTTTGCATGTCCTGAAGTGTAATCCCTCTGCTATTCCCAAATAAACTCATTCCGCTGATGAAATCACTGGCTATTTTATTTTTAAAGGTAGCATCTCTACCTAGTTTTATCATTAACTAACTGTGCAGACATATGTTTTTATGTGTAAAATGAATATTTATCTTCAAGTTTTAAATTATCCATTTCTATTATTTCATGAAAGAGATTGTTAGATTGTTTCCTCTTCTGCCATTTTGACAGTGAAGATACCAGTTAAAAAATATCCTATTTACGATCTCATAAACCTGCACTTTCATTTGGGGCTGTAATTCTCTCTCTTTATTTCCATTCTAGGAATCCTTAGATTGATATATTTAGTTATAGTTGAACCTAGTAAAATATATGCCCCAGGAAACATTTTGAAACTTCAATAGACTGGTAATATAAACATTTCTTGGGGGAAGGGGTGAGGAACAAGAAGTGGGTCCTCTCCACTTTCTTCAGAAAAATTAGCATTAGGTTCAATGCAGCAGTAGTGGTGAGTATTCTTCATGCATTCAAAACAATTTTTACTTTATTTGCAACAATTAGGACTACCAACAAACTCTACACATAGAATTTATTTGAGTTTTTGAATAAGAGTACCAGCATATTTGAAGATGAAGGCAAAATCTGACAACTGAAAATTTCCATGTATATTTTAAAAATTTAACATAATTCCAAAAATTATAATCATTAATGGGAAATCAAATTCCATAGAGCATATTTAAATACAAGGATGTATATAGAGGATAAAATACATTGTAAAAATATGCATAACTTATTTTACATTAATAGATGGGGGTATGAATGCACTTTGCTCAAGTATTTAAGGAACTTCTTTATTGATCTAGTTTGTGCAAATAACAAAAAAATTTCAAAGTATTCTTTACATTAGAGTACATTCACATACCATAAAATTCAACACATTAGGGAAATTTGTTTTATTTTATCAATCTAAATATTTTATGATTAATGTTCGAATATTAAGTCTTCAGTGCAGCGACATGACGTTTTGCTAGTGAATTAATGTAGTGCATTCTAAACATTTACTTTGCTGGCGGGAGATATGAAAGGAAGACAATGCTTACTATGTACTTTTCTTAGAAATCTTGATTTTTATCTCTAGACTGATTAGCAATAGGAAACTACATAGCTAATCATAAACTAGACTGAAATGAATATTGATAAAGCACTGTGCAATTAATTCAAATGATTGAAAATTAAGCAATTATGCAGTAACTTGTTTCTAACAAAGTGTGGGACAAATACATTTATACATTTACCAACTTAGAAAATTGCCTAATTTTTTTTTTTTTACACAAAAGGAGCTTACATTTTGGAGCTTATTGATCTTACATGATTTTTGAAGAGTAATTTTATAAGGAATCAGGGTTGTTTTTATGTATTGCTATTAGCTATGAGGCTATATGTATAACCTGATGATTTTGAAAGTTCTGTGTTGAATCTGTCACTATGGAAGCATTTGTTTTTCATTTCCTGTTAGGAACTTTGATTTTTTTTTAACCAGGAAATATATTTTTGATTGATTAAATTCATTATGGAATAGAAAATTGAATAGAATTTTAGCTTAAGTCATCACAGTTGTCTCTGAAGAAAAAAAAAAAACTTCTAAATTGAGTTCTTTCTTAGCCAAATAGCTTTATTTGTTGCTTACACTTATGTACAGACTGTTATTCCTGCATAAAAATGTCCCTTTTCCCTGACTCAAAAGAATACTTCTACTAATTTCCAATATTTAGACCAAAAGATCCTTTCTGAAGTAGTAATTTTTCACCTTATCAAAAGAAATTCATACTTATAACTTTATTTATGAGTATTTATTTATAGTGAGAACTTATTTAAACTCTAGTTAGGTGCTTTAATCATTTGTGTATGTATTCTTACCTCCAGTAGGCTATGAATCCTGAAAGGTGGGCACTTCATTAATTTTTTTTATATTTACTACATAGAAACTGTGACTGGCACATAACAAACATTTTATAATAAGTGGCTATAGCAAAGTTCCTGTGTAGATTATTAAGATGAAAAGGGCAAAATAACCAGCATCACCATTGCATTAATTTAACTTTTTAAAAATTCACTTCAGTGCAAATAAATATATAACATGCTTTATACTTTCCTTCCCACAGCATCCACTTCTTGTCTCTGCACTGAAAAGTACAAAGTGGAGGGGTTTTATTAATAATTGTGGCATATTACAATGGTCATGTTTTACTGTACTTAAACCCACCTTTTGTTTCATTTCCAACAATCCAGGAACTGTTCCGGGCTAAGGCTACACAAAGACAGTCTTCCTGTTTAAATTCAAGTTATACTGTTTCTTCATTTTCATATATCCGCCATCTTAATCCATATGAAATGTAATAAACACCTGGGCAATCTAAGTAAACAAACTCCACCCTCCAGTGATTACTTTTATTGAAAGGGAAATATTCTATCTGATTGAATAAATTATAATCAGGACTGAAATTCCCTTGAAGGAGAATTTATACACAAAAAGCAAGAAAACATAGCTACCAGTAATTCAACTAACTCGACTATAAAATAATATGCATTTGATTACAAAGCCACAATATGAAAGAGAGCTTGACGGGAAAGTTTGGAGAACTTAATTCTAATCTCAGTTCTTCCCATGCCTAATTTATGATCATAAACAAATCAGACCCCCTTTACTTCTTTTAGTCACATTGGCCTAATAGATTAATGAATGGATTTTATTAGATTCACTTCTAACTCTAAAATACCATTATATAAATCAATTAATTTGGGTAAGTAAACTTGCTTGTTTACTTGCCACTGTTAAAACTTAGTAGGTATGGCAGACATGAACACAGTTAACATTCGTTAAACGTATACCATGTACATAGCATGTACTTGAAACTGAGTAGTTCTAGATAATACATTCCAGAGTGTATGACTGCTAAGTCATTTTTGCAGTAACGATAAGAAGATAATAAAATATCTAAATTTCTATAAAGTTAGAAAATGTTTATAGGTGCTAAAAATTCAAATTCTTCCCTTTTTCTTACAGAGAGCTTTGGAGTTCTGTCATAGCTTATAGTTGATTTGTTTTTGGTTTTGTTTTTTCATTTCCATTATCCAAGAAAAGTCTATGTACAGTAAGAATAGAATTACACTTTGTGTGCGTGTGTGTTTGTGTGTGTGTAAATTTAAATTTAAATTTGACAATATCATGAAAACCTACAAGAAAATAGTAGGTCAAACACCAAACATTTTCAAACTCTAATGTTCTTTGGGCAGAATACTTGGTAGAATTCTGATTTACTTTTGTATATGTGGCCATGGACCTGCCAATCACAAAACAGAGATAGCACAGAAATAAATGAACTGTAAATACACTGTTACAGGCATTCTGATATCCAACTGAATAAACTCAATCACATTTCAGTAGACAGACTGAGTCATATATCACCACAGATGGATGCACAAAGGTGATCATGGGGATGATTTAAGAATAAAGACTCAATATAATTGGAATTATTTTGGTGTAAGTTCCAGAGCATGAGCAAAAATGCACATATATAAAAGCTGGTTCTTAAACAAATGCTATGTAAAACCACCGAGAGTTTTCATCCTTTTCAGTTGTATAATATATATCTACCAATATAAACAATATTTCATCATTCAAAACTAACAAGGTTTTTGAGGCATAATGTAGATGGGTTTTTATCAGTGGGAGCAATGGACAAATAACCCAGTTCAATTGCTGATAATACAAAATTGGCAAATATGAATAATGAAAAGTTATACAATATGTGTCATATATAATTGTTGAGACTGCTGAAGTTTTCTAGTACAAAAAGATTTAGTTGGAACACAAGCGTATTTTTATAAAGATGTTCACTCATGGTAGAAATTAGTACATTGGTCAAGTTCAGAAACTGTTCCTTAACCCTGCTTCAGTTATTGTCATATACACTTATTTATTCAGTAGATTTAAAGAGCTAGTGCTGTGGATTCGTCTACATATATCTATATTATTTTTACTGTAAAGAGATGGGAAACAGATTTATACTTTAGTAAATGCTGAAAATAAACTCTTTATTACTTTAGTCTTCTGTAACCTTAAGATATTACCTTGGAGATTCTCTTCTTTCTTAAAACAGCATATCTTCCATATCTTCAATTTTAATAAAAATTTATTTAGTTTTATTTCCAGAATGGCAGGGTTCTGTTGCCCAGACAGCAGCCTGACAAACTCCACAGATGTACTCACTAGCAGAACAAGCAGAGCTGGTGAAGACTACTAAGAATAACCATTTAAATATGTCCCTGGAAATTGCCCTAAGGGCATAAAGCAAAAAAAGACACATTTGTTCAGGAAAATATGCAGATTCTGTGGAATTTGAACCATGACCTGCTGCCTTCATCCTCACGTTCCCCAGCTCAGCAAAACACAGAAGCACTACTCCATACAGGTGTGGCCAAAAAGATGGCTCCCTCGCCCACCAGTTCTCACTCAAGAGTTACTGCATTTCACTGGAAGGGACAGAAAACAGTATTTCTCATTTTCTCCAACTTTAAGTAGAAGAGACTAGATTTCTGGTGAGTGTGGTCAAAAATCTGGGGCTTCTTTCCTGCATCCAGGCTCTGTCCATTGGATGGAGATTCTCCCCCAGGTACACAGACTGAAAGTACAAGTCCCCCAATTGCCTTGTCGTAGTTCACTCAGTGGAAATCTAATACCAGAGGTATCAACCCACCTAGCACATAGAGGAATGACCCAGAGATGTTGCTAGAAGAAGCAGTCCATAAGAAAAGACAAATCTGACACTGTCCCTGAGGACACTGAATATATTTGAAACAGAATGGGGGAGAGAGTTAAAAATTATGGGTGTTCTTAAAAACAATTGCTCTTCTTAAGAGCAATAAGGTAATCTATTGGCCTGCCAGTTTACTGGAGAAAATCAGGAATAGAGACAACCAAGAGAGTTCTGCTGGGTTTAGAACAAAACTCAAAGAAATGACCTCAAAAACTACCCCTGCACAAATGTAATTGGACCAGACTGCTAAGGAATTGATGCCCCAGGGCATCATGACAAATAATAGAGCAATCAGCCCGGAATTAGGGAAGCCTAATACCAAATGAGAAAGTGTGATGCCAAATGAGGCAGACAGTTTAACAGAGAGATCAGAGGAAAAGATAGTCAAAGAGAGACCTACTAAAACCACTGTCATCCCAAGGACTGTGCACATCCAAAACTGAGCTCTGTGGAACTACAGAAGTACTTCACACTGCAAGGGGAATAACCTTCCCTAAGATAGCCTAGCCAATTGACATGTAAACAAGAAAAAAATAAACGTCAGAGGGGGAAGGGGAATTAGAATCCAGATTTACTATATTATATTAAATGCCCGTTTCTCAACAGTAAATTATGACACATTCAGAGAAACAGGAAAGTTTGACCCATGCACAGGAAAAACAGCAGACAACAAAACTTCCTGTGTGAGAGGGGCCTGATATTGGATCTAACAAAGACTTCCTATTAGTCATTATAAATTTGTTCAAAGAACTAAAGAAAACCATGCTTAAAGAGGCAAAGAAAGACAGGAAGGTAATGTAATAGAGAATACCAATTCTCATAAAATTTTATACCGTAATAGATATTATAATAATGAGTAAAATGGAAATTTGGAAGATGAAATTACAATAACTAAAATGACAAAGCCACTAAAGGACTCAATGGTGCATTTTAACTAGCAGAAGACTTGACAATATAGATTGATAGAGATATGCAAAGTGAAAACGAAATAAAATGAAAAATGAACTGAGCGTCAGAGGAATGTGGGGCACCATAAAGTGTATCAAAATACACACAAAAGGAGCACCAGAAAGGGAATAAAAAGAGAAGGAAGTAGGGAAAATACTGAAAAAAGAATGCCTGAATACTACCCTAGTTTTGCTGAAAACGATTTGTCTACGTATCCAAGAAGCTCAGTAAACTCAAAGTACCATATATGGACAGAGATCCATGCCTAGACAACATAGTAAACATACTGAAAGATAAAGATGAAGTGATAAAAATCTTTCCCTACATTAATATCACTGGTGTGCTAATGATGACACAGGAATCCTTGTCCATCCAAATTCTCATTCTTAGACTGCTGAACATCACATATAGAAAAATAATTACAAAATTCTGTTTCCTAAGTCTATCACAGTTTAACCAAATCTCTTTATTCTTTAGTACTTTAAAATTAATTTTATATTGACTTTTACTTATATCCCACAGAAAAGCTTTTCAAATCTTTTTCATGCTCCTTGAGCTTCCAGATGAATTCTGCATTTTTCTTCTTATCACTTTTATTGTACTCAAAAGGTTGATGTCATATTGCATAAGTTCTTCAGTTTATCTTATTTCCAACTAAAAATGTCTTTTGTGCATCTTTACTCCTTTAATCTTTTATTCTTATATCAGAGTAAAGTTTTTCTGTTCTCCATGCCAAAGCTATTTTCTCAGTTTATTAACTTCAATAGTGTTTTATCCATTTTTTTCATATGTTTTACCCCACCGATTTTCTAATCCCTTTCATTTTTTTTCCTTCCCTGTCTTCCCAGCCATTTATTGTCTCTTTTTTTCTTGCAGAACTAATCAGATTAGTGCTATATAAACAAATAAAACATTAGGGATGTCTGGGTGGCTTAGTTGGTTAAGTGTCTGCCTTTGGCTCAGGTCATGATCCCAGGGTCCTGGGATCGAGTCCTGCTTTGGGCTCCCTGTTTAATAGGGAGCCTGCTTCTCCCTCTGCCTGCCTTTCCCCCTGCTTTTGTTCTCTCTCTCCCTGACAAATAAATAGAAAATCTTCAAAAATTAAAAAAAAAAATTAGGACTCTTTTTTCTTAACTGAGTTTCTCTTAAACATCTCTAAACATGACAGTAATCACCTTTGTTTTCATTACCTCACCACGCACTGAGGCCTATAATTTTATTTATATTTCATTCTCATTTCTTTTGTTTTTTTTTTATTGTTCAATTTCTTTCATAAACCATTTTTCTTTGATTATTCTTTTATTACTGAGTCCTAACATGATGGCATTTTCGTAAAATTCTTTAAAATTTCTTGTATGCTTTAGCACCTAATAGTGTAATTTTCAAAAAAGTTTCCTATATAATGAAGACTTGCAGTTATTCACCATCACAATTATTGTGTTGAGTATGCCTTGATTTGGGGAGTTTAATCTTCTGTATATGAAATATGTTATTTTTTCTTTTCTGAAATAATATATTACTTCTTTACCTTACTAATTGTTTATTCTTATAATTTGTTCCATTATTGCTTTCATATTTAAAATATGTTATTAGTGTATGTACATGTAGAATGTTAATGGTGAACCAAACAACTTACCATTATGTAATGATACTCATTTCCAAAATAATATTATGCTTGTGTTATTTACTATTAGTAGTTATTCAATTTTATTTTGGTTACAGTTTTTCTATCACATATTTTTCCATTTTTCTTTCAACTTATCTGTTTTATTTTATGTATATTTTAGGTGTGCCTTTTAAAAATATACCTGCAATAACAGTGGTTTAAAACAACTATAGAAATGTTTCATTTTCTTAAGAATGTCTGGAATTAAGCAAGAGTTTTTCAAACCTCTACGGGCATTAAATGTGTTAATGTCAAAAGTCGAGTCATTTTGGAAGAAGACTACAAAAGGATATGAATGTTGAAAAGATTGGTTCTGAGGAAGGAGGGACATTTTAACTGCCGACCACACCATTCCCCCAGAACTTTAATATTTTATTTTCCTTCTATACAAAAAATACACCAACCTACACCCAATCCTAAAACCATCAAATTTTCATCCAATTATGATATTTAGACAGTCCAGAAGTTCAGGATCTCGTCACCTAAATTAGGACCAGATGCAATTAAGTCACGTTAAGTACACTTTCCCCAATACAGCAATTCAGGGGCAGTTCTCTAAAATGCAAGTTCTAGCATTCCAAGAGGCTAAGTCGCAATATGCAAGCACTTTTAAAACAAAACAAAAGCAAAACCTCTGCCTGCATGATGTCTGCTAATCTCCCATTGGCCAAATCCAGCCACATGGAATATCCTAGACCCAAAGGGGGAGGCATTATACAACAGAAGGAAGATCAGGAACTGAGATTATTGGCTACCACATTGAAATAGTCTACCACAGGCTTTCTCTAAATCTTACAGTTGCTCTTTTCTTCTTTCCTCCTAAGAATATAAAATTTTTGCTTCTGCCTGAATACTTGTTTCTTCAGCTATTTCTCTGAGACCTTGCATAATCAATCACTTCCCAAATCGGACCTTTCAGCTACATAATCCACTAACTCCTCACATAAATTATTAATGCTTCTGAACCCTTGAAAGCTTATTGTTTCATAGTAGACATATAGGTCTCTCGGGTGTCATATTGAAGCAGCAGAGGGTCAATACATACTCTATGAACAAACAAGCCGAGAATGAAGTTTTATTTTAAGGTTGTATTATATTCTTATTTTCTTCCCCTTAAGTAGATATGGTTTACCACATGAAGTCCCATCCTGTAGAGAGGCTGTTTTACAAAAAATTGATACTTAAACAGTTACTTATATTGATTTTAATTACCTTAGATATTTGCCTTGATATCATTCAGATGAGCACAGTATGAAAAATCACGTGTAAGATTCAAGTCCAGTCATTTGTATTTCACTAATTTTTAACAAAATAAATCCAGAAACATGATCCTAAAATATTTTGTTTTGTGGCATGATAATTGCAATCAAATATTATAAAAGAATAATAGGATATTTTATTCTTTATATTGTTTTTATCCTTACATGTATGGTATTCACAATATCCTTCCAATATTAATTCAAAATAAGCAATAAATATCACTTCTGAAAGGTTAGTTAAAGCATTATACTGGAATATGAGCTCTAAGTGGGCAAGGGGTTTTGTCAATTTGATTCCCTGCTCTTATCTTCACTGCCTAGAAGTAGTGCCTGTACCATGAACAGAAGCTCACGATGTATTGGATAAATGAATGAAACAAGTAGAGAGGGAGTAATGCACTCATATCTTCTAAAATCATATTAGGAAGAAATGTAAGGATAATATCAGAAGATTTATATGTGAAAACCTCTTCCATAGCAAGAGGAATAAAAATCATATGTTCCCAAACCAGTGCCCAAAATGCATTTGTCTAATAAATTTTAGCAAATGTTTATTGGAAGATTCAAGTTTTTTCACTCTCTGATTTTGGTTAGTCAAATAATTCAATTTGTTTTCCCTTTCTTCTTTCATTTTTAAATACACATGGACAATCACACACAACTTTCCACAAATTAAGGTATTTCAATCAAGAGGAAGAGTGAACCCTTTGCCTACTATTCTCTTAATTTTATTTTCAAATTTGCTGTGTAATTTATATTTAGTGATGATTAATGTGGAAAAATGGCATATAACAAAAAGAACAAACAATCTTTCTGTCTTCCTAATTGTCATTTATAAAAGCTCCCAAAATATTTTAAGCATACATGTTTATAATGTCTGATAGTATACACTGCTAAAGCAAAATTAACTTTAATTTTTAAAAATTTAAAATTAAAAAAAATGAATGTATCTTTTCAAATTAGTGTTTTGTATTCTTCCCATAAATACCCAGTAGTGGAATTACTGGATCATACGGTAGTTCTGTTTTTAGTTTTTTGAGGAACCTCCATACTGTTTTCCACAGTGGCTGCGCCAGTTTGCATTCCCACCAACAGTACATGAAGGTTCCTTTTACTCTACATCCTCACCAACACTTGTTTCTTGTGCTTTTGATTTTTAGCCATTCTGACAGGTGTGAAGCAATATCTCATTGTGGTTTTGATTTGCATTTCCTGATGATGAGTGATGTTGAGCATCTTTTTATGTGTCTGTTGGTCACCTGTGTGTCTTCTTTGGAGGAATGTCTGTTCATGTCTTCTGCCCATTTTTAAATTGGATTATTTGGGGGTTTTGAGTGTTGTATAAATTCTTTATATATTTTCCATACTAACACTTTATCAGATACGTCATTTGCAAATATTTTCTCCCATGCAGTAGGTTGTCTCTTAGTTTTGATGATTATTTCCTTTGCTGTGCAGAAGCTTTTTTAATTTTGATGTAGTCCCAACAATTTATTCTTGTTTTTGTTTTCCCTGCCTCAGGAGACACATCTAAAAAAAAAAATGTTGCTACAGCCTATGTGTTCTCTTTTAGGACTTTTATGCTTTCAAGTATCACATTTAGGTCTTTAATCCATTTTAAGTTTCTTTTTATGTGTGGTGTAAGGAAGTGGTCTGGTTTCATTCTTTTGCATATAGTTGTCCAGGTTTCCCAACACCAGTGGTTGAAGAGACTATCTTTTTCCCATTGCATATTCTTGACTCCTTTCTTAAAGATCAATTAACCATATAATCGTGGGCTTTTTTCTAGGTTCTTTATTGTGTTCCTGTTTACCTCTGCCTATTTTATTTTGCCAGTACCACCCTGTTTTGACTACTACAACTTTATGGTATATCTTGAAATCTACTCAGCCACAGAAAAAGATTGAAATCTTGCCATTTGAAACAACTTGTATGGATCTAGAGAGTATAATGAAATAAGTCAGTCAGAGCAAGACATATACCACATGATTTCACTCATGTGTGGAATCCAAGAAACAAAACAAATGAACAAAGAAAAAAAGAGAGAGACAAAGCAAAAAACAGACTCTTAACTATAGAGAACAAACTGATGGTTACCAGAGGGAAGGTGGGTGGGGGATGGGTGCAGTAGGTGAGGAGGATAAGAGCACATTTACCATGATAGGCACTGAGTAATGTATAGAACTGTTGAATCACTATATTGCACACCTGAAACTAATATAACACTCTATATTAACTATACTGGAATTTAAAACAAAGATATGATGAGTTACAAGTTTTTTTTGTTTTTTGTTTTATTTTCTTAGAGTGTGCAAACAGGGACAGGGGCAGAGGGAGAAGTTGAGAGAGAATCTTAAACAGGCTCCACACAGTGTGGAGCCCAACGTGTGTGTGGAGCCCAACGAGGGTCTTGATCATGACCCTGAGATCGTGACCTGAGCCAAAATCAAGAGTCTGATGCTTAACTCACTGAGCCACCCTGGAACCCCATAAGTTTCTATTTTTAAGGAGATACTATATTGTCATAATAACTAAACTAAAGAAATAATTTTTTGATCACTATACATTTGACTAATTTTCATGACTCAGTGCAGCTCAGATTTTCCCCTCTGTTTTTTAAAAAACTCCGTATAGCTCCATATGTGTTAGGAACGGATTAGGCTTCATGGCAGTGAGTACTGAAACCCTAGCTTGAGACCTAAGTCTCTTTATTCTTTGATTAACAATACAACAAAAAAGTGAAGTAGATGCTCCTAGGTTAGTCAGTAGCTCTAAGATGTCAACAAAGTGAGACAATTTAAAAAATAACAATAACAAAGCAAACAAAATTGACTCTGACACCTGACCTATGACAGGTGGCAGCTTGCATCCGACTGTGAGCATCTAGCAAACACAAATGAAACAAAGAATCTTCAGGAAATATTAGCAAAGATAGAAGAACATTCTTCAGTCAAAAAAAATAGACATGTCCATATTCTGGATAACATGGGTGCCTATTGCTCCTTCTCCCCTTCCTTTTTCACTTTTGTACCTGCTAACTAAAGGAAAAATTACACAATAATCTGATTGTCCTTTATTCCTTTTTTTTTTTTGATTTTATTTATTTATTTGACAGAGCACAAGCAGGCAGAGCAGCAGGCAGAGGGAGAAGGACAAGCAGACTCCCCGCTGAGCAAAGAACCAGACATGGGGCTTGATCCCAGTCCTGGGATCATGACCTGAGTTGAAGGCAGACACTTAACAGACTAAGCCATCCAGGCACCTCAGTCCTTTCTTCCTAAATCACCCAAGAAAGAATAGACTCATTTACATTATACCACCTCTAACTCACCTGGAACATGCCACATTATATAAAAAGCCTTTCAAATCATATACTACAGATTTCCATTGATGTATCTTTCTCTGTTTCAAGTTAACAAGCTTTTCTTTGGCAACATGTATGCCACTACTGGACTTTAACGAAATAAGAGAAGTCTTTGCATGAGAGCTTTGACTTCATAAGAAAACAAATTATAATTTTTAATCTTCACGGTCTTGGCTTTTTATTCCTCCTTGTTTCCTCAATATCATAAGAATGCTGCTGTAATTTCATACATCCTGCCGTCACTCCTATATCCTAAACTGGAAGAAAAAAATGAAGCCACAATTCTTATTTTTCTTTTTTAAATTATTTTCTTATACAGTAAGCATAACATTTTCCAAAATACCCCATGTAGGTTTTCCTTTATGCATCATTGACCACTAATAAATCAACCTTGTTTGGAGAGGAAATTGGAAAAATAAGTATATGATAAAGAGAAAGGGTAATATGTGTTTTGATTAGACAGATAATGATTTATCCTTCAGGAAAGAATTAATTCTTTGCAACTGATTTATTAGGTTAGAATCATTTCACCTTGATAAAAAAATAATGTTTGTGCCTAAAATAATAATAGTAATAATAGCAATATTTTTATCAATCTTACAAATGGAGAATAATGATAGAATCTTCATGCAGTATCATAGAAGAGGAGAATGTGGAATTAAGGAATCGATGAATTTCACTATGTGTAGTGGAGGTCCACATCAGTAGACATGACTGCCACACTTAGGGGCAAAAATACTCAATACTTTTAAAACCATTCAAAATCATTAGAAAATAAAAGGGAGACTGTGTTTGGACTTTTCACACATGGCTTTTATTTTTTACCAAAATTTGGCTGCAGGAAGAAACGATGAGAGTGTCTACAAACCAGCAATCAATTATGACACCATAGTTCACAACACCTCAATTTCTACAAGTTTCCCTCATTTTCACTTCTAGGAATAGCTTCTTAATCCACAGGAAAATTAGAGCTGTGACATCATAAGAAAACAAATTATAAAAGGTTATTTGCAATGAAACTGTGTAATATATATTTGAAAAGACATTCAATATACATTTTGAAAAAATATATATGTGTTAGGTATTTGAATATAATAGGAGTCAAATACATATTTGTTTATGTATGATGATTTTATATTTGTCACAGTATTTGTTCAAAAGAACATAAGGAGTATGACCCTGCTAGATATTGAGCACAAAATGAGAGTCCAAACAAATCCAGTTACAAATCTTAAGTATTTGATATTCCAGGAACTCCTTTTGCAACCAGCTGCTGCCTCAAATTTTGTTTTCATTTCCATAACAAAATAAATTGTGTTTCTGACACACATAATAGTTCAAGTGTTCCTGTTTGGTGGATGGCTTTCTTCCATATAGACATTTAATGGTGCAGGCGCCTTCCATTTTATGGCTCTCATATCACCAAGGGCCATGGAATTCTCTATGAAAGGGGAAGAAAGAGCAGTTTCTGAAGCAGAACAACTATAATTTATTCACTGGAGCTCTGAAAATCAAAGTGAGATCACATTGAGAGAAGGAGGATTTTACAAGACAGAGACACATGGGCCACATGTGTGAAGGTCTAGAGAATGTCCAGACATGAAAACCCATTTTCAGTGAATTTTGAACTTACAAACTATTGAAAATGTTCTAAATTCTTTCAAACACATGTAATACTATCAAGGATTAATAGAAAGATATTTAAAAACATAGTATCACTGATAATAAAAGAGTTATTTAAAATAAAACTCAGCATTTTGACCAGGTTTTATTATTTTGCCTTTTCACCATAGCTAATTAAAACTTTAGATAGCCTTTGATAGCTAAATGAGTATCATATTTTGATTTTCATGAAATTACAATTATGCCTGGCTGTACTTTGACATTAAAAGGGGAAAGATGTTTGCCAAGTCCATTATGGCATTACCAATTATCATTTGTTTGTTGTAGATTTTATCATATCAGGTGTAACAAGTGCTTGGGGAATTACCCTGTTTAATCCCTATAGTCTTGCGTCAGTCTCCACCACCTGATTTACTAAACAGATGAGGCTGCCAAAATGGTTAGTGGGAGTCAGAAATGCTTCAGCCAATCGTGTCTTGTCCTCCTGGACAATATATTCCATAATTTTACTGCAAGGAAGTGCTTGAGCAATTCCAAAAGTTCCCATTTAAAATTACAATTAAAACCAGGTGAAACGGAAATTTGGTGCATGTCATATAAGAATGGTAGTCCCAATCTTTCATTTACACATAACCTGTGTTACTGGCATCTTGTCCTTACGTAATAAGGATGAAATGACAAACTACCATCCTTAGTCTTGTTTTCTAACTCTCTACTGTAATCGCCAAGAATCTCCATATTTTCTAAATCATATTTTGGGGACTTTAAAAATACCCTTTCTTTCTGCATGGGAATCATGGCACATTGAGCCTCATGTCTTAATAGAATATCCTTTGCATTCTATGGTAGCCTGATCCTGGCTTCTAGCCACATGTATAGTCTTTACTTATGACATCTAATCAGGTGTCCAGAAAAATATAAAAAAGAAAAGTTTCCCTTTAACAGAAATCAAAAGAAAGATGTTTACTTTCTCTTAGATTGTTTTAGTTTTCCTTTTTATAAATTTTCAGTGGGGGTGCTATGAATGGCAAGGAAAATAGTAATTTTTGCTTACTTTTGTTTATTTTAATGCTTTTCATTCTTTATCTCTTCCCTTGGCCAAGTCTCCATGGTTTCTAAGTTCATATCTTGAAAATCACCCAGTAACGTTTTACTTTTATTACTTCATTCCAAGGATGCTTAGGAAGCCATCACGAATGTTCAATTTTCATGTTTTTCACTCTCTCTTCTTTGTTGAAAAATTGAACCATAGGTTTGGAAAACAATCTTACTACTACCAAGCTGTGTTAAGATAAAAGTTGATTCATAAAAGCTAGATATTACCTAACAATGAGCTTCATTAATGATGCAAAGGATAAATGCCAAGAACCAAGCATAGATAAAATATCCCTGAAACTCAAAACTTTTGGAGCCCAAAACCATGAGAAATATTCCCTGAAATATTTATTTTTCCTACATCAAGTTAAGAGATTTGAGCAATACATGCAGACATGTTGTTTAAGATAGCTCTTTGGGGTGCTTGGGTGGCTCAATGGGTTAAGGGTCTGCCTTCAGCTCAGGTCATGATCCCAGGGTCCTGGGTTGGAGTCCCGTGCGGGGCTTCTTGTGCAGCGGGGAGCCTGCTTCTCCCTCTGCCTCTGCGTGCTGCTGTCCCTCCTTGTGCTTTCTCTCTCTGTCAAATAAATAAAGAAAATCTTTAAAAAAAAAAGATTTTATTTATTTGACAGAGAAAGACAGCGAGAGAGGGAACATGAGCAGGGGGATCTGGAGAGGGACAAGCAGGCTTCCCACTGAGCAGGGAGCCCAACGTGGGGCTGGATCCCAGGACCCTGGGATCATGACCTGAGCCAAAGGCAGACGCTTAACAACTGAGCCAGGCAGGCACCCCTAAATAAAATCTTTTAAAAAAGTTAAAATGTAGCTCTTTTCAGATTTGGGGATCCTTCTTTTACAATTATAAAAAAATAATGAAGAAGAGAAATGCATAGTACTGATTACATTTATCCTTCATCCAACCAGGTTTCATACATTCTATACTCATTAAAAATAAGCAATTTAGGTAGATTATGTATGTATTGTTGAAAATATTCTATGAGGGGAGACTCCCATGTATATTTCTACTAGTAAATATCATTGTTCTAGGATTTTCTACTGTCAATTTAGTTAATCTGAACTATGTTTTTCAGAATTCATTCATCTTGTAAATTTAGAAAATGCTTCCTAATTTTTACCTTAAATTATTTGTTTCATTTTTTGAAACATAACAAAGTATAAATTATATAACAAAAGAAACTATCCTAAATGCTTTCACTATTGAAAGATTGAAGAGAATGATACAGTCACATAGAGGAATCTTGGGAAAAGGTACTCTGAGAAGCAGCTAGATATTTGAGACACATGATACAGATGGATAGATAGATAGATAGATAGATAGATAGATAGATACTTACCTTTACGTTTGTAGAAGCCAAGCTGTGATTACAATATTTCTATTTTTTAAACTATGAAAGAAAATAGTTTTTCTTTGCCATATAATGACATAGTAACCATAATAACATATGGAATTTTTGCTATATTGAAGAAAAATTCTGATTTATGAATATTTGTGTTTAGATGAAATGTCATTACTTTAGTTAAATTTTCTTGAATTTAATTTAAAAATTAATATTGTATCACAAAAACAAGAGTATAAAATTGAAATGGAAATGTATAACTGGTATAAAGAATCTGTTATCCCTATCATGTTTACATTTGAAAGCCATGAAGCTTTCATAATTATGCCTCGTCATCAGAAAAGGATTTGTGTTTTTGGTAAAAGTTTTAAACAAATATATTATTGAGAGTGAAACTTGTTTAATAATAAAATAGTAATAAAATATATCTAGGCATTGTTCTGAATGTTTATGGTCTTGAAATAAATGAATTAATAGAGAATCTTTGAAAAAATATCTTGGCCTTAGATTTAATTAAGTAACAGCTGAACCACATCTGAACTTCGGTGTACTACACAGTGTGAAATAGAATTTTTAATGTAAAGGTTAATGAGTTAATTAGCCACATTTAAATGTTTAATTCAAATAAATGCTCAACCAGTTAACTGTAAAGTTCAGCCATTTTGTCCCCTTTGCTTATTTGCTCTAAGATTCTTTTCTGAAGTTTGATAAATGGTATAGCATGTAAAATTCAGGAGAGGAAAAGCAAGAATTTGACCATGCTATCTTGATAAGGAATGTACATATTAAAATGAAATACTTGATAAAATCTGGTAAATAATAACCTGGTAATGGTAAAGACAGTCTCAAGTTAGCTTCTATAGTCATTGGTATATTCCTTGCATTTCATTTAAATTACTTTTCTTTGGTGGATTGCAAATCATCTGGAAACTAAAGAATTCAAAGATTTTTAATAAACCCATTTTTGAATTAATGGCTTGTACCTAAAATGAGTATTTCCACTCCAATCTCTGTCATAAAGTATCACGTCCATCTTCACAAAGTAAAATGAAGGAGCAAAGCATGGATACATACTACATACTTTTTCTTTCTCTGTTACCTACTTATTCTTTACTTTTGAAATATGACAGTTTTATTTCTGTCATAAGGTTGTGGGGAAACATCTTTAAGGGGTTATATCTACTGATTGTTTTAGGTAGTTTTAGAAATAATAATATACTATACATAATGAGGAAATTATAACTGGAATTTTCCCATTATAATATTTTTAATGTGCTAGTCTTTTCATTAGCCTATAATTAAATAATATTCTAACCCCGTATCTTGCTCAAAAATGAGCCAAATAAAATGCATATAATAATTTTAACTGGTTATGCAGCTCAACATACCTCTATCTTTATGGTTGCTATTTATTTTCGTATCTTGGTTCATCTCTGTCATTTGAGTTTTTGAGTTCTAATCCATATATTTCCTTTCATCATTGCCAGGACCACAAATTTCTATTGGAATGGATCCACACTAATTAGCTCTATCTGCTTTTACCCACTGTATTTCTTTTATCTGCAAACCCTTCTTACATTTCTGGCTTAAATGCAATTTGCTCATCAGCATTAAACACACCATTCACCATGCTACACTCAAAAAACAAAATTGCAGGATTATTCAGAGAAAACAAGCACTTGACTCCTTTTCAAAACTGTCCTCAATTATTTCGCCATTCAAAAGAGAAAATTGAAGTCACACTTCTGTTATTATAACACGGAAGCAGAATTTCAGAGAAGCCACAAGACTTGAGTCAATCACAATTACTTCTATGATATGAATAAGCTTTAAATAAAAAGATTCAACACTTTAAGTACATGCTTCAATTAAGAATTGAGGGTTAAATTCACTCTATGGGATAAGAGAGTCTGAATTTAGTAATTTAAGTATAGCCAAAGGCAAATTATAAGATAATTTATCCTTTAATACTTTAACATATATTTCAAATCTTGAAAATTATCAACTACTATATAAGCACAATGATAAAAATTGTAGCTACTCTAGTGTAAGCACCAATACAAATTAGTTAAGATTATCAAAGATTCTCATAGGGAGGGAGTACTAGTTAAAGTTCTATCCATAATTAATCTTTCAATTGCAATTCAAATATACACAATAATCACTGAATAAATTTAAGAATATCTCCGTTAATAATTTTTACTATTATATTTTACTGATTCCAATCCCTCATATAATAAGTCAACACAAAATGATTCCTTCTTTTTAAATTGGCAGCTGTTTTTCAAACTCTATAATTATTTTGCCACTACTAGTTATCATAGTAGTGTTTATATTCCTGTGAATTACAAATTTTTCTCTCTCCTGCCTACTTAAGATAATTCTGATTTTCCCCTATCAGTTTATTCCACATCTATTCCTCCTAGGTGAGTTATGCTTTACTAGACAATTTTCTTAGATGAGGCTGATGTACTATCTGTGGAGAAAAGGAAGGCGAAGAAGGTAAAGAGTGTGAAGCTAAGACTGGGAGAAGTAAATTTATAGGAAGTTTGCAGCAGGGGGTCTTGTGATGAAATGGGGCAGCTCTGCTTCATCAAGTTAGATTTCTCTATCTCTGCCTACAGTTCTTGCAGAGTATGGATTTTCTCTGTTCTATCAAAAGGGCTTACCACTATCACGTTTGGCTTCCAATTTAGGGCTGGGGGAAAAAGGCAGGGAAAGGTGTACAAGTTTATTTTGGAGATATTGTGCAGAAGTTGCACGTCATTTCTGTTCAGATTTTATTTGACAGAAGTTAGTTACATGGTTACACTGAGCTTCAAGGTTTTCTGGTTTTCTGGTGCTGCTAAAACTTGAGTTGATAGTTCCCATTACTACAATAAAAATGGAGAGAACAGATATTTGAAGACAACTAACATCATCTGTTAAAAAAAAAAATTGCCGAGAGCTTTTCTTTCACTCACCAAGACGTAACATCTTTTTTTTTTTTTAAGTTTTATTTATTTATTTGACAGAGACAGCCAGCGAGAGAGGGAACACAAGCAGGGGGAATGGGAGAGGAAGAAGCAGGCTCCCAGCGGAGGAGCCCGATGAAGGACTCCATCCCAGAACGCTGGGATTACACCCTGAGCCAAAGGCAGACACTTAACGACTGCGCCACCCAGACGCCCCAAGACGTAACATCTTGACAGAAGCATCTCATTGACCCTAGCTTACAGAGAAGTAAATAAGTATTATCAGCCCTTCATAATGTCATTCTTGATTTTGTCCAGCGAGAATATTCACAGTTAAACTTACTATGGGAAAAGAATGTATATAATTTAACTTTTGGGTTCCCCCCATTTAAAGAGTCTTTATTTTTAAGTTTTTATTAAAATTCCAGTTAGTTCACATACAGTATAATATTAGTTTCAGGTTAATCAGTTTGAATCTTCATACGTATGTTTCTTTAATAGTGATTTCATTTACAAACTTATTCTGTGTTCTAATTTGTCTCAAAAAAAAAGATAGCTTAAACGAAGAGTTATTTATTTTATCATTAAGGTTTGGTATAATTTCAAAAAATAATCAACTCCAGAATATAAGGACTACATTTGTATAAAAATTACTTGTTCTCAGATGATTATTTTACATTGGTAATATGCAAATCAGTAATGAAAGTAACATGAATTAATGGAACCAAATTAGTAATTATTTAAAATACACCTTTAAAATGTATAGTTTTCCTTTTTATTTATTCTCTTATTTCTTGAATATTTCCAGGTTTTAAGTAAACATACTAAGTAATGTTATTTGTACATTAAATGCTAATCAGTTCTAAATTATGAACTACATCCTAAATGTAGAATATTCTATTTACATGTAGGTTACTGGTCATAAAGCTGAGAAAATCAGCTCATGTAAGTTACATTAATTATAACATACAAATGTTATTCTTCGTGCCAAGTTTATAATTGAGGCTGTTTATTTTGCAGGATGTGCAAGAGCAGCTGTGAGCTATAACTGAGAGGTGTTTCTTTGCATTTTTCATTGTTGCTTGGTAAGTGCCTAATTTTTTTCTTTGGTATTCCCTCATATAAGGATTCCAATTACAAAAATGATGTTTTCATTCTACTCTGTGTATTAATTTTAAAATCACTGTTTTAAAAGTTTTAACAATGGACATGCTGTTTTCTTGTAATTAATTCATAATAATAGAATGTATTTACTCCAATGAGGCAAAGGCATAATACACTAATAAATATGGTTTGACTTTTCAGACTTTAGAAGCAGAAACAAATGTAGACATCAGTGTTGACAGATGATTGAGGAAATTAGTACTGTACGACAATTCATTTGGTTAAGCTAAAGTCTCCTCAAGTTCTCTTTATGTTTGTGTAGTATCCTTCAATAGTATTTTTATAAGCATGACATACAGGTGAAAAGGAGCACATAAATAAGTGTGGGCTGTCCCTCTCACTTTAAATATGTCAGAGTTTGTTTATAGTTATGTGGAAATCTTTATTCATATCTTTAATGAAGAAGAATAATGATTTCATTTTTAATTGATCTGTAATCTCCTCGCTAATGTAATTTATAATGTCCTATTGAATCATAGTTATAGGGTTTAAATACATTTTCAAAAAACACAGCTAATTTAGCCAATATGATAGATGCTTATTCTTATAATGAGACTTGTCTCTGTAACAGGTATGGGCTTTAGACTGGACCTTATGTGGGCTTTAGGCAGAGATGTATGGGTCTGTGGGATATCACTCTTGGGTAGCATGTATGTGAGTAAATTTTATCCATTTAAGGAAAATGGAGTAAGTGATAAGTGACTACAAAAGTAGACTGTAGCAAAGGCCATGTTATTTGTTCACTGAAGTGTTGTAATTTTCCTTATTGTCATAAAAGATATTTACAATTCTCCTTGCTTTTATGTTGGATACTAAACCTAACTCAAACCAGCTTAAAGTGGTATATATGTATATCATATATATCTATAATATATGATATATATCATATATATATTTCATATATATATATCATATATATATATATATATATATGAAAGGCTCAAGAAGAAATAATTCTGCACTCTCCAATATAGTAGCCACATGCCACATGTAGCCATTGAGAAGTTGAAATGTGGCTAGTGCACTGGAGGAATTTAATGTTTAACTTAAATTAATTGAAACTTAACGACCCACATGTGGTTATAGCTACAATAGCAGAGAGCATAGCCCTAGAAATTGGTGATATCAAAATTTAGAAGCCAAGATCCTAAAACATCACATGGAATCTTTCCCATTGAATACTATAATCAGACTGTGTTATAAGAGATTAATTTATAATTTGTTAACACAATGAGACATTTTGATTTTGTCTTATAATAATCAGAGTTAATCAGCATGACTAATATAACAGTAATATCCTACTTACATTTGTAATCTCAGCATTTAGTCTAGTACTGTCACATGTTTTGGTGAATAAATGAATTAATACTTGATTTTCGTATACTCTGTAGGTATTGAAAGAACATTTGTTGAAAACTAATATATGACCAGTAAAGCAATTTAGTTATCATATATAAATAAATATGCATATATATGTTTGTACATGTATTTATGTATATGTATATATATATATATATATGAGAATATTCAAATAATATTCATGTGAAAATAACATGGTCTAATTTTCCAATAATTCTGAATGTAGAGTTTTAGTGGTAAAGCTGAACTGGTTAAGAGATTTTTATGACACTTCAGTAAGGCAACTCAGTGTAGAACAACTAACCTAAAATCATTGTCTGGTGACCTTTCCCTTACCATTTCAAATGTTCCCTCTGTGATGTTTGTCAGTGACTCATTTACTTGCCTTGTGGTATTACAAGATTTCGGTGTTTTTTATTAATGAAATTTAAGGAGTAAAAGAGTAAGTCCTGTGGCAGTTTTCTGAAATAATTGGAGCCCGTGAAGATGTGAGTTTGTTTGTTGAGAGAGTGTCTCTCAATAGCACACTGGTCTTTTTCCATGGATAATGTAGTTAGTGATACAAACTAACCACAGATAAGCAGATCCTTCTGTCTTGATATTAGGTGTCCCATGCATGTGATGGATGTGGGGACAGTGGAGAAGGTGCTGAGTATTCCCAGGGACTTTTTCACACTAACACTCCTATCATACCTTCCCTCTGACAACATTCTCTTGGAGGAATGCATTTCCATCATTTAATGATTACTTTTACTTGATCATTAAAACTCAGGATACACTCACTATGTCATGATCCAGAAATATTTGGGTTGGTCCGGGAAAAAAAAAAAATCTATAGCACATATATAGAAGGAAGTATAGAAATACATAGAAAGTCTTCTATAATTGCTTACTATGATTTTTTTCTGGAGAAATTCTGGCCCCATTTGGAGGTTTTTCCTGGGACATAACCTGATGAATAATTCGTGAAGCAAAAATATAATAGGTGCCTAGTTCATTCCTGTTGGTAGAATTTGTTTTTGATTGAATAGGTCAATGCCATACAAGTTTTTCATTTTTAAGAGTCACTAACATAGTACCATAGGGAAATTAATAATAAGACTCTATTTTTATATACATTCTTAAGATTTTTAAACATTTCTTACCTATTTTATTTTTGGACAAAGTTGCTTTTGATTCTGAAGGCATATGAATTTTGGTTTCTATACATTTTTTTTCTCCTCTCATTTGTAAATTAGAAAAATATAAAATATATATTTTATATTTACATAAAAATATGAATTGTTATACATAGGATGGGCAAGTAGAATAGGTTGCATAGCCAAATATGATGCCCAATAAAGACAGGTATGTATAGGAACTGGGTTATATGCAGATAACTGGTAGTTAAGAAGAGGGGTCACACATTTCATTCTGACAGGAGGAAAAGGAGAGATGGGCGCCAAAGCAGGTAGCTGGGTAGAATTGGTGGGGGTTTATGAGATAGCCCCATAACCTGACTTCCTTGTGTGAACTGTTCTGCTAGCGGTAGGAAAGCATGCAGAACAAAATAATATGCAATACTTGCCCTAAAACAGCACTCAGATATTTTAGGGAACCAAAATATATGTTCAGGTAGCAATACGATTACTTAGTGTCTTGTAAGAGCCCTAAAGTGGTCATTGAGAGCACTGCAATCATCCAGATTTGACAAACTACACCTTCTCCTGCCAATGCCAAGGAGAAGACACTCTTTACTTGGGTTGAGTGCTTCTGTCCATGTGGAAGTACAATTAATGTCCTTTCGATGTACTGCCAGCTCAAATTGCACATTTCTATACTTCGAATGGATCAGAGCTGAAGAATTTGCCTCCTTTCATGCCAGACTGTATTATGGTCAAGAGACTTTTCCTTCGAAAATAAGTAAGGCTTAAGCCTGTTATCACTGAGTTTATTGAAACGAATAAGCCATTGCTTCAGGCAAAAGTCTATACAAATCAGTTTGATAAACTTAATTACTACTTTTTATAACACCTTTGGGCCACTTTGAAATAGAGTCCAAGCACCATACAGTGAATGGCTGACTTTCCCCAAAAGCACTGAGACATAGATTTAATTGAACTTTTTCCAAACAAAGAGCAGTTTCAATTTTTCTCACTCTCCTAAAATTTAAGGAAAAGCAGAACTCAAGCATGTCCTGACAGTCCTTCATTTCAACTCTTAAGGCCTCAAATTCCTCTTATTATCTTCAGTGTCATTAGCTAGAAGGTTTAGTAGTTTACATTACACTTTCTTTTTGGCTTAACCTTATTAAATTGCAAGATATGTTAGTACATAAAGTGCCTGATTTGCAAGGATATATTCCCACTGTTCTCACACTAATGCATTGCTGCATAAACTACTGTCTGATTTGTTTTATCAACTGTTCCCATTCGTAACGTGCTGTTACCACTTCCTGCCTACCCTTCATTATCTACATTAATTTCAAATTAGTTTGGGTAAAATGGAACTGTGTTTATGCCACTCTTGGACTTTTGTGTGTAATTTTGGCATATCAAAACTTCTTAGAACTGGTTTTATAGCTTATCACATTATCGTTCCAATTTTCAAATGTGTATCTCACTGTTGTTCAGTATTAATTAAATCTTTAACTGAACTTAGCCATTCGTATACTTTTACTCAGAATCTATTGATATTTATTTTAATTTTGAAAGTAAGCTTTGTTAAAGTGTAATACCCATTTAGAAAACTTTATAAATCATAATATGTAGCTCAAGAAATTTTCATAATCTGGATATATTTGCTTAATCAGCACCCAGATCAAGAAAGTAACATTAGGAGGCCTCCAGAAGCCCCCTTTATGAAGCTGCTTCCACCAAGGGTAACAGGGATCCAAACTGCTCAAAGCCTCTTTTGACTTTTAGACTTAAATCATATTGAATAAACTTTTTTCTATCTGTCTACTTTTCCTAAACATTATGTTAATGAGATTCATTCAAGTTGTTGCTTATACTTATACTTTTTCTGTTTTCTATCGGGTTTGAGTTCTCAGCTCTTTATTATTGTTTAAAATACACAGTGTTTAAAATGCTATCTCCCAGCTTCAACTTCATTTTCTGCCAACCTCACTCTTGGAATTCCCGAACATTTCTCAAGTCTTAGTTCAAAGGCTTCTTCTTCCACAATGCAGTCCTTGTCATTTTTTTTTTCCTTCCCTTCTGTTCTCAGCCAAAGGATAGTCCTTGATATTCTAAATAAGCCTAAAATATGTATGATACTTCTAATACTGTACTCTGTGTTTTCTGTTCAAGGAAGTCACGGTTTCAGATACTAGAAAATAGAATGCTGAACCAAGTCAGACATAGCCTCTTGCCTTTCTCTGTAGTTAATGATTGCATAGTTATTTGTACTGCATCTTTTCCCACTTACTGGACTCTAGGCACAGGATTAAATAATGGCATCATTAAAAGCAAGGCATACCTTACACTACACCAAAGAATATGGACAAATTGTAATATTAGCGTTCTCCCACAGATTGCTAAATTCCATATAAATGAATCCCAATCTAGTCAACATTTCCTCATGGACTTTCTCCCAGCTGTTCTTTCCCATTATTAAGCCAAATACAGCCCAAGTGGCCTTTGCAACATTTTGATCATTTCATCCAGATAGGATGGACTTCCTCTTAATTTGGTTCAGGTGTCATGACTAAGGGTGCTCTACTCAAAACAAAATAATATAAAAGTATTTATCATTCACATAATCAGATTTTTTGAAGGGAGCAAGGTTCCAAGCAGGTCAGAAAATAACTTGAGAGAGAAGGGAAAGTGGCTCTGGGACTTTGTGGTAGTTAGGATTTAGGGCTGGTATGATGATCCCTACACACTTCCTGGGCCTTGCAGATCTGAACTTCCTGCCTGTATCAGAAGTAGGAGGCACCCAGAGTTTCTTATTAGCTTGCCCTGTCTGATGTGGGGAAGAAGGGGAAATCAACAGCAGTGTTGGGGCTTAAAATCTGCTATCAGTCAAATGTTAGAAAGGGTGTCAGATTCTATTTCAGTAAACTTCTTGATTTTGTATCATAAGATTCAAATAAAAATTCAGAATATAGTTGTTTGTGGATATGGTGGGCAGTTAGTACATTCAGGTTTTATTTTCATGAGTTAATACAAATAGGTCCTTTGCTTTTGGCTAAAAGCAGAGGAATGGAGTTTTTTGGTGGTTTCTGTTGTGGTTTGTTTGTTTGAGTAATTTTTCTGTGTGTACCAGATTCTGATAAAAGATGGAGACACAAATGATGGTAAAAGTTCTGTGCCATCTCTTTCCCATTCCTGAATTCAGTCCTAGTTTTGGTTTTTTATTGCTGTTGTTCATTTTTTGTTTGTTTGGTTTGGTAATAGTTTTTGAATCAGTGGTGTCAGGTAAATGTTTAACAACTACATTCTCTGCAAAGGGAATCACAAATTGAACTTGATTTATGTCATAAGCTTATTTACATGGTGCAATATTGTTACCAAAGTCTATTTCAAGCAATCAACAAAATCACACCACTCTTTGAAATCTTTAGGAATTAATGTCATGAGATGTGAAGTAGCTGACAAATACTTTCTGAGATTTGAGTTCAAGCAGTATCTGTCTTCAGTGCCTTCATGCCAAAGGCTAACTCAGAGCTGAGAGACAGCTATGGTTCTCCTTCTGAGGGCCTCAGGAAACTACCAGCAGGCAACAGCTGTGCTGTACTGTGCTGAACAGTGTTCTTCTCATGAAAAAGCCCCATGGAAAGCCATCAGGAGGATAGCGAAGCAGAAAAACATGATCTGGCTTCCTCCTGAGTACCACAGAGATATAACTCTGCTGATTCCCAGAAACACCTGGGATGGGCAGGGAGATCTTTTGAAGGCATGTGATAGCAGATAGAGACTAAGGCAATATATTTATAATATCAATTTTAAATCCAACGTTGTTGAGGAGATGTATTATCAGGAAAACCTACTGGCGTTAGCATTGATTAAAAACAATTGGGAAACAGCTATGAAATATAGATAAAAATTAAACTTACGATTGAGAATATGAGTATAATTCTAATTACAATGAATAATTCATGTTAATCAATCAAGACTACTATTCACAAAGCACAGTGAGGATTATTAATCCTTTAAATGTGAAGGTTTAATCTGATATTTGATTTAAACTTGGTGACATATTTTTAATTTTCATAATTCTTTGTAGTGTGCCCATTTGTTCATGTAATAACTTAATTGCTCATCATTTAAATAATACAAAGAGAGTCAAACATAGTCAATTGCAGTGATATTTATCCTTTTTGTGCCATGAGCTATGTCAGGCTCTGGGCAGTGGAAAAATTAATACACAGTGACTGAATAATTAAGAGGTGTATCTTTTTCCATGACAAGTTATCTGTTGGGAGGCCTTCTGTGTCCAGTATATGCTCCCTAAATGAGCTTCTTTTATCTTCCTGTGCCATTGTTCTTTGTTTAAGACTTTAAATTTTGAAGTTTCAATCTAGCTATTACACTTTTTGCTGTTGAATTAGTGAGAGAAGAACTACAACAACAAAGGAAGGTTTCTTTTTCCTTTCTCTTCTCTTTTCCTGTTTTTC
This sequence comes from Ursus maritimus, assembly GCF_017311325.1. Taxonomy (NCBI): domain Eukaryota; kingdom Metazoa; phylum Chordata; class Mammalia; order Carnivora; family Ursidae; genus Ursus; species Ursus maritimus. The sequence continues at coordinate 55,964,669 of NW_024424452.1, forward strand.
TCCTTCCCTGTCCTTCCCTTCCCTTCCTTTTCCTCCCCTTTTCCCTTCCCTCCATCCCTCCTTCTCTCCCTCCCATCCTTCTTTCCGTCTTTCTTCCTTTCTTTCTCTGGGAAGGGAAAACCATCTTCCCAAATGTTTGCCCTCTCACTAGCCTAAACTGTGAATACAAAAACTTTTAGGTTCAAAGGAAGACTGGATGTTAGGTGTTTGCTTCCCAGCCTGTATTGTAGAATAACAAAAGAGAGAGGGAGGCTGTCATAGGATTTAGGGACATCAATTTGCAATACCTATAAATGTGGATCTTACATCAGTCTTAGTTGTACAGCCCAGTACCCAACTCCAACGTTGAGAGTACACAGACAAGGAAAAAGAAAGCAAAAATACTGAACTAAACGAGTGAGGACATTGTTGCTGTCATCACAGAACTTTAAATGCTGTAGATCACTATACTTTCACTTTGAGGGTTAGCTTAAAGGATAACAGTCAGTGCAGTGCTATCACCAATGCCCAGGAATCACTGTCTCCATATAAGACAGGAATTCCATGATGGAATAATTGGTAAGCAGAGAAAATATTGGGTAGCCATACAAGCCTAACAAATGCCTACAACGAATCCCTTTGGAACTCTCATGAAAGTCATGTACCTTCTCTAACCAAAAAATGCACAAGTTCTCTTTCTCAGTTTGTTGTTATTAAGTATGAAAATACAGAGCTCGTGTTGGAATCTCAGAGCAGTAGGTATACAAAGAGCACACTCTGAAATATGTTTTTGCTTAAACACTTAGTGGGATTGGAGTAAATAGTCTGAAGACAACTCTGGTGAAAATATCCTTTGTTTGAATCCCTAGAACCTTGCAGTTCCAGGGAGTCTTCATCTTCTCTTTTCTCAAAAGATTTCTCAGATGAGTTTAACTCTTTTCTTGCCATTGTGTCCCTGTAAGCCCTCTGTCCTTTACACACAGAACTCTTCTGTGTGTCCTCCTGATGCCTTCACCCTCCCATAGCCCCAGTAGCCAAGTGATATTCCTAAAAAATGGACCCATGTAGCTGTTTTTCTTTTCACTCTTCATGAGAAAAAAAGATGTGGAGAAGAAGCAAAGATGAATCACTGCAATGCTGTATGGCAGAGTTCAAGGAGAGCGAGTTCATGAAACTTTTCAAATCTATTTATCAGTGTGTGTACCTGGGACAAGAATTAATCATAGGATAATAATGGTATTGAAATTGCAGTAGAGATATGCAGTACAAAACAATATGCACTATATACATGGAAGTTCTGAAACATAATAAGATTAATTTATACTACGAGGTACAAGTCCACTGAAGAATTGGAATATTAGTGATGAGTTTGAATGCATCTATGTGCTCCTCCATTTCCATATTCCTGCCTTTTGTACAATGTGGTTGCTTATCAAATATTACCTTTCTACTATAGTTTAATCTTAAAGGCATTTATTCATAAACAATGTTTTGTTTATTGTGCTGCTTTTTCCGCCTTTTACAAACAGCATCTCACTTTATGTACTCATCCATAACTGGCTTTTCTTACAAATTATTGCATTTTTAAATCTTACTAATGTAATTTTAGGTAACTATTGTATGTTTATCTTCCATGATATTTAATAATCCATGGTATAAATGTCTGTTCTATTAATGCAGTTATCCATTCTCTGGTTAATAAACATTTGTTTCCAGGTATTTCCTGTCATAAGCAACACTGCATTATACATTCTTGTACATGCCCCTGTACTCAGACAAGAATTTCTGCAAAATTCATTCATCAGTATGGAATACTTGGTGCTTAGAGTTGATGTGTTTTCATCTTCATAAGATAATACAAAGATGCTTTCCAAATTGTTTTTATCAGTTATATTGATATATAGACAAGTGTTTATTTACTTATCTATGCCAAAATTTGATAATAACAAATTTCTCAACTTTTACAAATCTAGAAAGGAGAAAAGCATATCTCAGTGTTTTCAAAATTTACATTTGTCCCAATACTAGTAAGATTTAACGTACTGCCATTCATGTTTCCTCCTGTGTGCAGTAGTAGTTTTATATACTCAGGCCACGTTTTCCCAGGATGTCTGATTTTCTCTTAATGACGTACATTTCTTTCACATTTTGGATATTATTTTTTCAGAGCTATGCTTTTCAAATATTTTCTCTGAAATACTGCTCTATCCTTCCACTATCAACAGAAATTACTAACTACCAAAATTATTAATTTTTACCTTCTCAACTTATGCATTTTGTATGCTTTTGCAGAAATTCTTTTCTTTAAAAATTGAGATCATAAACAATTTCTATAATTTCTTCACTTTAATTTTAAAGTTTAAGTTTATCTAGAATTGAATTTTGTGTCTAAAGTAAGGACCTAATCTTACTTTCATATAATAATGCAGTTCCCATGCTTATGTATATTTAAACAATTGTTCCAGAACAATTATTTTAAAGACTTACAATATTATCATTGTAACATAGCAATGTTTACTGTATCTGTTCATCTCTTTCTGGAGTTTCTAAAATGCTCCATATTTTAATTGGTAAATCTACAAGACAACACCACAGTGTCAAGTACATGAGTTTCGTATCAAATACTGACATCTGGTAAGGTTAGCCATCCCAACATATTCTTTTTCAGACTACTTTTAGATATTGACTTCCTCATTTAAATTTTATACTCGTTTTCTGGAAAAATCTTACACAGGTATTTGTAATGGATCTATAGAATTATTTGGGGGGAACTAATATATTTACAAGATTGAGTTATCCCTGGCAAAATATTTGGCTAACTTTTGTTAATTGTATCATGGAAGGCAGAGCATATACCTACCACACTGTAATGTTAGTCAGAATATTTAGGCTATATTAAGAAAATTTGTATGTTATTGCTAATTCTTTCCTCTTTAAACAAAACATTGCAAGAGAAATATAAACAGGCTAGACATATGCTGACTGCAAGTTGTAATGGATGGAAAAAATGTTCTGCTACAGCTACTTGTGGCTTATAGCCCACTTTGATGAACAATTTGGAGATGTGGAGCTTTTGGCTTTAAATCACAAGGAACAAGAGTTAGAAGCTGTGACCCTGAAGTGTGGTCTTATGAAAAGATAAATATTTGGCCCAAACTTCTCCTAGGACATATGTTGTGTTATGAGTTTCTGCCCTGTGATGGAGGCCAGCATAGAATGAGTCAGCATACAAAGGGGCAGAAAGTCCCGCCCAAGCTGCTTGTTTCATAAAGCCCAACAAATTGATGGATGAGCAGAAAACAGACTGCTAAATATAAGACAAAGCCTTCAGGCTTAACAACAGGATCTGTAGTTGTAGACAAGATCTGTAGTTGTGTGTACACTGAAGTGACCAGAAACAAATAGACTTTTTTTGAGGAATTGTCTCACCAAGAATTGTATTGTCAAAACAAAACGTAAAGTGTGGCCTGTAAAACTTAAAATTGTTCAACCTTTAGAGCACAAGTGGGAAGTAGGCCAAAAATGTTGTGCATCACCCAACTGAGAGCTTATCTGAGGATTCACGTCTTTCAACAACTCTGGAAAAGTCTTAGGTATTATCTCTAAAATATCGCTTCTCTTCCAACATCTTTATTTCCTCTTCTAGGGACTGTGATTAGCTAATTTTGCATCTTCTCATACTATCTTCCATGTCCTATAATATCAGCTGGCTCTTTCTATATTTAAATCTCTCTGTGCTTCATTTTAGTTGGTCACATCAAAACTTCCAGCTGTTTAGTGTGTGTCTAATCTGCTAGGAGTTTTCTTTTTAGACCTTAGAAACAATTTTTGCTTCACGTGTGAGTGTGTTTGTGTAAAATACATCTACATAGTTTCCAAATTTCATAGGCTGTTATCTAATCTTTTGTTCCTTGCTCATTTTTTGTGATTCTTTTTTTATTTCATATGTATTTCCTACATAATAATTTTATATTTCATATCTAATAATTTCAGTATCTTAAATACTTGGGGACTGTACCTAAGGTTTGCTTTTTTTTTTTTTTTTAAGATTTTTATTTATTTATTTGACAGAGACAGAGACAGCCAGCGAGAGAGGGAACACAAGCAGGGGGAGTGGGAGAGGAAGAAGCAGGCTCACAGCAGAGGAGCCTGATGTGGGGCTCGATCCCATAATGCCGGGATCACACCCTGAGCCGAAGGCAGACGCTTAACCGCAAAAAGGTTTGCTTTTTTTACCTTAATTTTCCGTAAACAGTAATGAAATGGTTATTTGCTTTCAGGGGTATCCTTCCTTTTGCTTTTGCTTATTGCTTTAGTGTTCCCATTCTTATTTTGGTGCATTTCTTTTCATTCTATTTTTTTTAACAAAATTTGCTTTTATTTTTATATTGGAGGTCAGCTAGAGAAATTCCTAATATATTAAGCTCTGCCTGTTGGAATTTATGTAGCATATATTTTTATTTTAGTGGGATGACTGTTCAGAGTACCCAGTTCACCTTAGTGTCACCAACAGTGAATTGTTTTCTGCCTAATCATATTATAAACCATATAAATGCATTTCATTTAAATTACTACATGTGATTAACTTTAAAATTCGGTTAGCATACATACAGGGAACATCTACTGCATGCCATGAACTCTGTTCAATATTGTCTCAGTATTTTTAATGATTAAAGTTCTCATGGGATGGCAAATATGAAATCAATCAATTAGTAAAGTACAATATGAAATAACAAGATAAATACCATGCAGTGTTAAAATGGTGATGACTACAATATTTTCTGTTGGTTGCAACCCAAAACTTTGACTGATATGTGAACTTTAAAGAAGGCAGAGTGGGAATACAAGGAAATGAGATTTTATATGTGCCTATAGGGGTCAAGAAAGGTTTCACAGGAGCAATGCAGACTGAAGAAATTTGAGAAAATGAATATAATTTAAAGTCATGCAGGGTCAAGTGGACATATAGGTTTCAGAGGAGAGAGAAATCATATATTGAAACATTTCTATTTATTATGTCATCATTGGGAATTTGGTAAAAAATTTCAGTTTCCAGTAAATGACAATAGTGCTATATAATACTGGGAAGCAAAAGGAGAGTTAATAAGATCAATAAAGAGTGATTTGAGATAACCTCAAAAGTAGATGATGAACTTGTAAGTAGCGGAATTGGGATGAAGATAAGAGTATTAATAATTGATTAAATATTGAAAATGGTTGACATCTAGGATGGTTTCTGGTTTGTAGTTTGGGCAACTGATTAAGGAGAATGTTATTAATCAATATTAGAAATACAGGAGGATGAGGAGGAGACTCTTGAAGGTGTTCAATTTTGGATTGAGTTGGAAATGATCATGAACATTCAGGAAATGATGTTTAGTGTTGTTAAGTACATAAAAATACAATTTAGCATTAAGTGAGATAAAACGAGATGTGAATTATTGACTCTAAGTTTTTGTGTGGGTTTTCTTCGGAGAGTTTATAAAAGACAAAGAAGGAATGAGGCAGAGTCTTGAACAAGCCAGTATTTATAGGACAGACAGACAGTAGAAGAGTAGCCTACAGAGGACAATTACGATGAAATCTTTTGTTTTCCTATCCTTAGTACATTCTTTATTTTGTGTAATTTTAAAATGAGTAGACTAATTTTAGATACATGTTTGTAGCCAAAATATGAATCCTTCCTTAAGTTTCTAAATTGTTTACTTACTTCTATAGAATTGGTATGTTGATGATGTTTTATCATGCTCTTTTAAGAAATTGTTTTATTGTGATGAAAAATTAACCTAGTAAGTAGCCTTCCTAACATTAGAGCAAAGCTTATACTATACCTCTAGATTTTGAAGAGATAAGAATGTCTTAATGTTCTCAGTTCTGTTTGTCATCCTGCTTATCATTACTATTCCTCTCCTGTCGCCCATCATAAGGGTGCTCCTATTCTAATGTCTTATATTGATGAACACTATTATGTTTGCAATGCTTGGATTTGATAAAAATCCTGTTATATTTTCTTTTTCTCTTGTTTTTAGAACATACTTTAAACATAGTAATTTTCTTTGTTCCCCGATTCTAAAACCACGTAATTTGCTGTCTCTTAGCAACAGTCTAGAGAGGCTACCAGATGCATTTATTTATGTGCTTGATATCTGAAGAGAAGTACACATACTATATATCATTCAAGGAGTGCCTAAAAGCACTTTCTCTAGTCAACAGGACTGTTTCAATGGCTAACTAAAAAGGTTTAATGCATTTTGCTTGGCTTACTTTTTAAGAGATTCCAAAATATTTAATCATACTTGATATAAAAATAGGTTGAGGGTTGAAACCACTCTCCCCTCCAGAATTTTAAAATGAACTCGGAGTAATAAAGAAGAATGACTAAGTGGGACCTAATTTAACCAGAGGGCTGGATGAATGCCAAATTTAAGACAAACGTGAATAAAGTTCCTTTTAAAAGGAATAGTCCCTGATCAATAAGTTCACCTCTAAGAATCTATGAGAATACTTGCAAATCCAGTGACTCTCCTGATCCATTTTGGGCAAAAGATAAACTTTAATTCACTTTAAGTTGAAAATTTACTAATTAAAATACCTGAAGATAAAACTATAAACTGTGACCCTGACTTAGCAATAACTGCTATCTTCCCCCAAGATCAGGACTGCTTTAGTTTGGAAGATGTAATGGGAACAGAGGGGGGCTGTGAGTTTGCTGGTGTATTAGCTTCCTGTAGTCACCCTCACAAATTGCCACAAGTTTAATGGCTTAAAACTACACATATTTATTCTTATATAGTCTTGAGGACTGAGTCTTATGGGGCCAAAATCAAAAGTATCTGCAGAGCTGGTTCTTTCAAAAGATTCTGAAGGGAGCATCTGTTGCCCTACAGTTTCCTGCATTTACTGGCTGCCTGGACTCCTTGGCTTGAGCCCTTTCCTCCTCCTTCAAGTTGTATCTCTCCAGTCTCTGTACCTGCCACTGCATTGCTCTCTTCTCTCATTCTGACTCTTCATAGGTCCCTTTGATAAGGGCCCTCACGATTACATTGGGCCTGTCCAGATAATCCAGGATGATCTCCCCTTCTCAAGATCTTAAATTCAGTCACATCTGCAAAATCGCTTTTGCTTTAAAAGGTAACATTCACAGGTTCCAAGAATTAAGACATAGATGTATTTGGAGAACCTGTATTCAGGCTCCCACAGGTGATTTGTTCTCTTTTTGCCTGCTTTGAATTTCTCTTCTCTCCTCAAGGAATTTTTCCTCACAAAATCCTTTTTTTTTTTTTTTAAATGTGTATGTTCCTTGTTAAATGTTTGATGTCAGGGAGGGGTCATAGACTTATGAAACTGGCTTTTCTAATCTTTGAAAAACTGCATATGGTTATTTAGCACTACATTTTGAATTTTCACATGTTTTATTTTGGGGCCTAATTGCCATTTAAATTTTAACATTTGTTACGTGTGAAAACCTGGAGAGAGAACATTTCAGATACAGAGAAGAGCGTATTCAAAAACTGTGGCATGTGTAAGCTTGACAATGTTCAGGCAGAGAAGGGAATTTGGGATGGCTAGAATTAGCATTGCCAGATAAAATGCAGGACACTCAGTTAAAATTGAATTTTAAATAAAGAGATAAATACCTTTTTCTTTCTTCTTTCCTTCCATCCTTCCTTCCTCTGTCTTTCTCTCCCTCCCTCCCCCTCTCTCTTTTCCTTCCTTCCTTCCTTCCTTCCTTCCTTCCTTCCTTCCTTCCTTCCTTCCTTCCTTCCTTCCTTCTTCTTTCTTTCTTCCTTTTACTTTTGCTAGAACTATATCCCAACTATTACATGGCACACACTTATACTTTAAAAAGAGGGTTTTTTAAAATCTGAAATTTAAATATATCTGCATGTTTTCTTTTTTTCTTCATTTTTTGGTTAAATCTGGCAACCCAAGACAAGCTCATGGTGAATAAGGTTGTGCATAGTTGATGAAATTAGACAAGTCAGAGTTATACAGGGAATACGAGGCCAATGTAAAATGTTTGCATATTTTCTACATGCAGTTCAAAGCCATTGGAATGTTTTAAGCATTCAAATGATAGATATAATCTTATTTATGTTCCTGGATAATTACACTGGTGTCATTGTGGAAGAAAGGTCATGAAAGTGCATGCTTGAAAGCGAGGAGACAGTATGAATAGCTGTTTGATCAGTCTTGGTGAGAGATAATGGTGACTTGAATTTGGGAGGTAATGAAAGTGGAGCAAAGTGTCTTTCAGTTGGGGTACAGGTGCTCCAACTCACTCCAATTCCGTGAGGGGCATACTGGGAGTGTATGGGAAGATAATCAAATAATGGAGATTCAAACAGAATATACAGAAGATTGGAAAAAGCTTCCCAAACCTCCAACCTGAGTATGTTAAGTGATGGATAGAAACTTCTATAAAAAGTGACCCTGGAGAAGTGATTAAATTTCTCTCTAATAAGGAATAACAATATGAAAGAAATAAACTTTCTATATCTGTATCATTTCATGATCTGTGGAGGAATTACAAGAGTGTTAGCATGCTTCTTTAAGAAGATTCTATTTTGCCACCTATTATAAAGGGGCCTGGATATATATTGTATTTTACTAGTTCATAAGCAGAGCTCTAGAAATCAACTATTTAAACTTTAGCACCATTTTTGAAGAGAAATTCAATGTTTGCCTACTTTTTATTAGATTTTCTATCATTAAACTGATTTTATCAGGAAATGTATCAGCCACTGTATTCTCCAGTTATCTTTTTCCTCTCAATTAGTTGAACATAAAGCTATAAGTATGAATTTCACAAAACTTAATGTTGAGTAAATAATTACATTTTATAAATAGAATAATGTATTGTTCACTATGATAAATATTTGAAAAAATCTTTAGAAGACAAACTAAGCACACAAGATAGTTTCATTGCCACTCTACAAAAGACTATGAATTATTTTTAAAAATTATATATATTATTCACTATATAATTATGTCATTTTGAAAAAGAGGTACAAAAATCAGGTAATAGGATAATTTTGCATATGCCACAAAGCAAGTGAAGAATTAAAAAATGTTAATGCTTAAAATATTTGTCTTTTTCCTCAGAATTTTAACTCAAAATCTTGCCTTTATTTCCTCAAGGAATTGAGGTTACCTGAAACTTGTAAATATATTAATATGTTGGGTTTTATTAATAATTTATTACAAAAACATATGTATCAAATATTTGGAATTATTTCATTAGGAGTGATTCTCCAGTGGAAGTTACCTGGTTAACATGAATATGTTTAAAGCTCATGATGATTTTCCAGACGAATTGTGCCATTTAAACTACTACCAGTGTCAAGGTATCTGTTACATCAGCATTGTCTTTTTTCAGTTAAACCATGCTACCAAAACAATATTTGTGAATTCAGTGATAAAATAATGGCTCAATATTTTTCATGTATGTTCTACATAATAAATGATCATGTAGCATGAGTTTCCTATTTGCCCTTCAATTTTGTTTTGAACAAAAATACTTTTGGTGGCCTTATCTTGACCTATACATTTCGATTGTTTGTGGTCAAATTGTTTGGTCTTCTTTCATCAAAGCATCCATAATTTTTATGGTTTAAAAATATTTTCCTAGGGGCACCTGGGTGGCTCAGTCATTAAGTGTCTGCCTTCGGCTCAGGGCGTGATCCCGGGGTCCTGGGATCCAGCCCCACATTGGACTCCCTGCTCATTTGGGGAGCCTGATTCTTCCTCTCCCACTCCCCCTGCTTGTGTTCCCTCTCTCACTGACTGTCTCACTCTGTGTCAAATAAATAAATAAAATCTTAAAAAAAAAATAAAAATGAAAATATTTTCCTAATTCAAAATTTACATTAAAAAACTTTCCTAATGACTTGATTTTAATATTAACTCACAACGCATTAGACTTGTGAGATTTATATGTCTTTTTATACAGGACATTTATATGTAGTTTTATTTTCAAATAATTTATAGTTATATATGTCATTGTTCAGACTAATATTAAAAGTATATTTTATTGTCAATAATGGGGTTGTACAATTATTTTAATATAAAACAGATTACAAATATATCAGATTTCCTAATATAATGCTTGCTTATTTACATCTCATTAATGCCACCTCATAAATTAATAAGATTATTAAAATCTGGTGTCTAAAATTTAGAAAAAATGTAGCACCCTTATTTATTTATTTATTTTTATGTTTTGTATGCCTGTGTTTGTAACCCAGAATTTTTCTGGGATTTATCTAATCATTCAGCTGCAAAAGGTTTGTGCTGCCCACACATCAAATTTACTTTAGGTCTTCATAAAGCTTTAACTATGTCTCTGTGACCACAAAAAAGGCTTTCTTTCCTCTCTGATCCTATTTTGACATCTGTGAGTTACATCAAATGTCCAAATTAGTTTTGCTTGAAACTATGGTGTATAAAATGATTGACCCGTTTGCTGAGAATCTACTTTATGTCCTCTCAGACTGTATTTCTCACAACATGGTACCTATAATTATCTGTATTTTACAAATGACAAAACTGGGATTTAGGAAGATTAAGAAATTCAGTTAGTAAATTATAGTACTAGAATCTCCATCCAGATCTTTTTACCATGTAAATTTGACCTCCTGCTCACTAGATCCTGTGGATTTCATTATTTCAAGTGCATTTAGTATAAAAAGAAATATCAAACTGTTGACCATCAGATATAGAAGAAATTGCTGTCCACGATTACCAAACCTTAAGATTTTCAAAACTTCCTAACAATATGATTTAAAAATGTTCCTTCAGCTTCCTTAGATTTATTGACCTTTTTAATAAATTATATTATAAAAGAATTTCTCTGTGTTAAAGATTCAACTGACATTATAGAGAGTTGGATTTAGCCTTCTGAGATTTGTTAATGACATATCAACCAACAATTCCCCCATGTCCAGCAATACTATCAATAAACAGGATGATTTATTAAGAACTAAGAATTCAACGGAAAATAAAAATCAATGCTCTCTTTATGGAATCAACATTTATTTTATGTTATTGGTTAAAATAAAGTACTAAGACACACCGATCGATTTGGATACATATTACTTAAGTCTACTCTAGGTAATTAATATCATTGATTTCTTGAGCATAAAATATATTGGTCAAATAAAAGTGTGCTTTTTTTAGTAAATATCAAAAGTGCAGATAAAAAATAAGGAGACTTTAAAAGTCTACTGGTAAGAGATAGGCATATAGAGTTAATGGACTGTGGTCCCTACAATCCATCAGTTGTCACATAGCTGCTATCTAGTGATAAAATCAATGCAAGTGCTTTCAAATACACAGCACTGCTTCATTGAGAACTCTAACCTCAATATGTCATCACACAGGTATTTAAACATCAGGAAAGATGTAGAAAAGCTTCAAACGGTTTTGAACTTGTAAAGTCTGACAAAAGATTTATATATTTTACAGATTTGTTTTCTTCTAGCTCAGTACACAATTTCAGAATATATCAATCCATCAACCATTCTTCTTCGAATGGTTGTGAATAAATTGTAGCCAGGAATTTTACTACATCTTACATTGACTAGTTAAATGTATGCCCTGACTTAAAAGAAGATAGGGAAAATGTATAACTCCCAGAGTACATAGATAAGCTTCCTTTCCAGTATCTATTGTTAAGATATATGATTTTGAGTTTAAAATTAAAGTCATCTTAAAACATTTCCCTTTAAATAATGTGATTTTCTGCATCAACGTTCCCCAAAAGCAGTGATCTAAAAGTTATAGATGGGCTTAGGATGAACTTAAATTGAAATCCGATTTATATAGTGTGGAGAAATTTTAGTTCTAAAATAATCTATTTTGGTCTAGTGTGCTAGGGATAAGGATTGTTGTATAAGCCTCACACATAATTTTCAGTATAGCAAACGTAACTGCTATGTGGAGAAATTGTTGTTCCACTGATCATTACATTGGAGGAAGACTGATTTATTTCCATGCCCCTGGGGTTAAGATATTATTTCATCAGGATCCGTGGCTAGAACTAGAGAATTCTTTTGTAGTTAATTAAAAGTTGATTCAAAATCAAAAGAATGTAGATGTACAGAACACATAAGAGAAACACAACCCATGATTAAGAAAATGGCATCGGTTATTTTTCAAAACCTTGTAATTTTCTATGTGCTTTCACATGTTATCTTAGTCCTGTCAACAATATTAATACATGCACTATGGGTGAGTTTGGGAGCATTGTCGAAGGCTATACTTGGCAAATTCAGTCAGTTTCCCTATTTAGATGACTTAAACTCTTGAATCCATTTTATTTAATTCTTAAAGTTTAATAACCTGAATGAACATATGGTGTAATTTCTATTTCATAGAGAAAACAGAGGACTGACTAGAACACTGATTGGACCAAAGGAACACAACTATATAAGTAGCAAAAGGATTACACAGAGGGCAATCTTGATTCTCAGTGCTGTTTTATTTTTATTTTTTAAAAGATTTATTTATTTATTTTTAATGAGAGACACAGAGAGAGAGAGAGAGTACAAATGTGGGGAGGGGCAGAGGGAGAAGGAGAGAATCCTTAAACCGACTCGGCGCTGCACATGGAACCTGATGCGGGGCTTTACTGCAGGACCCTGAGGTTCTGAACTGAGCCAATATCAAGAGTCACTAACTGAGCCACCCAGGCAGCCCACTGCTTTTATTCTTTTAATTACATTGTCTACCAAGAAAATGCTAACTGGAAATTTCTGACTGCTTTTCAGAAGATACTTTTTGTCTACATGTATAATAAACAACACAGGTAAAATCTTCTACACTTGGAAGCATATCACTGCATACATGTACATAAATTCCTGTGAGATAATGTAATTGGTCTGATGATTGGACAGCATGCTCACTTTAGATTATTAGAATTTGTAGAAGTATTCAGAAATTAGAGACAGGATTTAAAAAAGAAAAATAAAAAATTGGTAATATGTATTAGTTTTATAGATATCCTCAAAAGCTTTATGTTTAGAGCTTCTTTATTATAAAGAAAAGAGATGTTAGACTATTTCGGTTTTTTGGGTTTTTTTTTTTTTGGTTTTGATTAATTTACTTTTTAATTTTTAGGTTAAATTCCAGTTAGTTAACATACAGCATAATATTAGTTTCAGGTGTACAATATAGTGATTCAACACTTCCATACAGCACCAGGTACTCATCACAGCAAGTGCACTCCTTAATCCCTATTGCCTATTCAACCCATCTCCTCCCCTTTGGTAACTATCAGTTTGTTCTCTTTAGTTAACAGTCTGTTTCTTGGTCTCTCTCTCTCTCTCTCTCTCTCTCTCTCCTTTTTCCCCCTTTGCTATTTTGCTTTGTTTCTTAAATTCTACATATGAGTGAAATCATATGGTCTTTGTCTTTCTCTGACTGATTTATTTCACTTAGCATAATAATCTCTAGCTCCATCCATGTCTTTGCAAATGGCAAGATTTCATTCTTTTTTTATGGCTGAATAAAATTCTGTTGTATATATACAACATTTTTTCTTTATCCATTCATCAGTCTATCAACATTTGGGCTCTTTCATTAATTTGGCTATTGTAGATAATGCTGCTGTAAAAATCAGGTTGCTTGTATCCCTTTGAATTAATATTTTCGTATTCTTTGGGTAAGTACCTAGTAGTGCAATTGCTGGATCATAGGGAAGTTCTACTTTTCACCTTTTGAGGAACCTCCATGCTGTTTTCCATAGTGGCTGCACCAGTTTGCATTCCCACCAACAGTGCAGAAGTGTTCCCCTTTCTCCACATCTTGGCCCAACACCTGTTGTTTCTTGTGTTGTTGACTTTAGCTTACTGCTTATGTTCTCCTCTAGGATTTTGGTGGTTTTCCATCTCACATTGATGTTTTTCATCCATTTTGAATTTATTTCTGTGTAAGATGTAAGAAAGTGGTTCAATTTCATTCTTCTGCATGTTGCTGTCCAGTTTTCCCAACACCATTTATTGAAGAAACTCTTTTTTTCCCGCATTGGATATTCTTTTCTGCTTTGTTGAAGATTAATTGTCCATATAGCTTCAGGTTCATTTCTGGGTTTTCTATTGTTCTGTTGATCTGTGTGTCTGTTTTTGTGCCAGTACCATACTGTCTTGATCACTACAGGTTTGTAATATAACTTGTAGTCTGGAATTTTGAGGTCTCTAGCTTTGCTTTTCTTTTTCAAGGTTGCTTTGGCTCTTTGGGGTCTTTTTTGGTTCCACACAAATTTTAGGATTGTTGGTTCTAGCTCTGTGAAAATACTGTTGCAGTTATGATAGGGACTGCATTAAATATGTGGAATGCTTTGGGTAGTATAGACATTTTAACAATATTCTTCCAATGCATGAGCATGGAATGTTTTTCCATTTCTTTATGTTGTCTTCCATTTCTTCCATCAGTCTTTTATAGTTTTCAGAGTAGAGGCCTTTTACCTCTTTGGTTAAGATTATTCCTAGACATCTTACTGTTTTTAGTGAAATTGTGAATGAAATTGATTCCTTAATTTCTATTTTGGTTGCTTCATTATTAGTGTATAGAATGCAATAGATTTCTATTGAAATATTGTATTTGTATATTGATTCTGTATCCCGCGACTTTACTGAATTCACGTACCAGTTCTCGCAATTTTTTAGTGGAGTCTTTTTGGGTTTTCTACGTAGAGTATCATGTCATCTGTGAAGAGTGAAAGTTTGATTTCTTTCTTAATGATTTGGATGCCTTTTATTTCTTTTTGTTGTCTGATTGTTGAGTCTAGGACTTCCAGTACTATGTGAAATAACAATGGTGAGAGTGGATATCCCTGTCTTATTCCTGACCATAGAGGAAAAGCTCTCAATTTTTTCCCATTGAGGATGAGATTAACTGTGGGTTTCTTGTATATCGACTTTATTATGTTGAGGTATGTCCCCTCTAAACAAACAAAGTCTAAAGCCAGGAGAAGGAAGGAAATAATAAAGATTTAAGCAGAAATACATGATATAGAGACTGAAAAAAAAAAGAAAGTAGAATAAATCAATGAAACCAGGAGCTGGTACTTTGAAAGAATTAATAAAAATGATAAACCTCGAGCCAGACTGACAAAAAGAAAAGAAAAAGGACCCAAATGAGTAAAATCACAAATGAGAGAGGAGAAATTGAAACAATTATAAGAGAACACAATGAAAAACTATATGCCAACAAAAAGGACAACCTAGTGGAAACGAATAAACTCTTAGAAACATACAAACTACCAAAACTGAAACAGGAAGAAATAGAAAACTTGACAGACCAATAACCAGCTAAGAAATTGAATCTGTAATCAGAAATTTCCCAACAAACAAAAGCCCAGGGCCAGATGGTGTCACAGATGAATTCTATCAAACATTTAAAGAAAAGTTAATACCTATCTTTCTCAAATTATTCCAAAATAGAAAAGGAAGGAAAACTTTCAAATCCATTCTGTGAAGCCAGCATTACCCTGATACCAAAACCAGATAAAAATTCCACTAAAAAAGAGAAGTACAGGCCAATATCCCTGATGAACATGGATACAGATATTCTCAATAAAATACTAGCAAACTGAATCCAACAATACATTAAAAGAATCATTCACCACGATCAAGGGGGATTTATTGGGTTGCAAGAGTGATTCAGTATTCACAAATCAATCAACATGTTATACCACATTAATAAAAGAAAGGATAAGAACCATATGATCATTTCAATAGATGCAGAAAAATCATTTGACAAAGTATAACATCCATTCATGATAAAAACCCTCAACAAAGTAAGACTGTTTTGAATGTTAAAAGGAAAATAACTTAGAATCTGTGAATCCCACTTTATTTTCATAGACTACTAATTATATTAAGATTGCCTTCTCAGTAGTACTGGCATAATTACACTATCAAAGAAGAAGAAATTGGAGAAAATATAACAAAAAGACTGAAAAGCTTTTAGGTGACCCCAATATATAATGTCATTTCATACACATATAAAATAAAAACATGGGAAATCAAAAAATATATTGTAAGTTTTCAGTATTTAGAAAATTTCTAATACTTAATATCTTCATTATGATTTGTCTTTAAAAACTATTTTGTTTCTCAAAAATTTAATTTATATCAAAAAAAGTTTGACACATTTTATAATTACTTGAAAATGTTATCAAAGCATCATTTTGATTGTTACTGTACTTCCTTTTCCAATGTAACTAAAAATACAATAGCAATTTTTAGTGTTCTTATTTCAAAAGTTTAAGTAAAATGGTATCATATAAGTTTTTTTGGAATAAAATATGCAACATACCCAAATTAGGTAAAATTTTAATAATAAACATATCTTTGGATGAGTTGTCTTGATTTTATTTAATTTCAGATTTAAATTCTTCTGTAATTTTCTGACAATAATTATTATATAAATATGAGTGATATTATACTTAAAACTTGCAAATTTTATGCTGACTCTTAAAACATTGACCCCAAAGTAATCCATATCACATCCCACTAATAGTTCATTAGCCATACAAGTCAGAGTTGGTACTAGACTTCCAGTTCCCAGTCCAAATATAGGGTTTGGAGGTTGTCATTCCCATCCTCATAATAAGAAAAAAGCTGAAGAAACAGACATCACTACCTCTCTTAGATCCATCAGAGAATTAAAGTCACAGATCAAATCAGTGTGCTGAAAAATTAGAAAGAAAGGCAGATGCAGAGTTTATAGTTTATCAGAAGCAGAAGCAGCCACTAGAGCCAGCATCAGTAGTAATAAAGGATACTTGACTAATTGCTAGAGACTAGTGTGGACTGACTTCAGAAATAAAAACGTCAGGGAGATCAGTGCTAGGCATCTCCTGCATTTTTGTAGTTTTCCCTCCAGGTGTCCTACCAGGTTTTCACTCTAAAGATCTGAAGGAAAAAAACAAACAAAACAAAACAAAACAAAAAAACCCTGCTTCCAACAGGAGTAAGGGTAAAGTAACCATTTTGGAATACGCTCAGAGAATTCTGTTCTCTTTTAACAAAGGCTTGCCCATAATGGAAACTCTTTTTACGAATGTGAAGGAAGGGAAATACCCATCTTCAGCCCACCCCCCACCCCCCAGCCTTCCTGTCTTCCTGAGGAGGAAAAAGAAAAGAGGAAGATAAAGACTGAGAAGTACTTGTGGGGCACAGCTTACCAAAAGACTTAACACCCAACTCGATCTTACTGCTAGAGAGCATTCCCCCGGCCCCCACATCTTACCACCTCATCAACAGACTTATGTATGACAACTGAAAAGTGAAGCTGAAAAGAACTGCAAGACTCAGACCCTATTTAAAAAGGAGTCTCAAGAAAAATCCAAGACAACAGAAGACACAAAAGCTGCAGAAGAAATTTTAGTCTCTGACATCTGCAGCTAGAGCAGATATTAAACACAGCATAAATCCTAGTCAAATAAACATAAAACCAAACATCAAGAGCCTTTAGCCTTTAAATATAAAACCAAATAGCAAGATTTACCACAGTTCCTAAAGTTAATATTATTGATTTTCAAAATTTGTCATAGGAATAAGCTATATCAGTAGGAGTTATGTGAAGTATATGTGTGTGTTTGTTATTTAAACAAGTAAATTATTAAATTGAGTGTGTTGACTTTGGCTGGCTGCAAAGGGCTACTGAGCAGGCTCTCTCTAGCCAGCACCTTAGTCACTACTCCCTTGTGCTGTTGGCCTTCACATCATTTCAGCAGGAANNTGATGCAAAACATGACAAAAATGAGAGACTTAGTCAAGATATAACTGCTGAAAGTAAAAGACAATTTTTCTCCTCCATAGGATTACAAGTGCTCCTGATATGGAAGATATATTGACTGAATCAGAAATCGAATTGGATGGTAGTAGACAAAAGATATCACAAGTAGCCCAAGAGCTCTTCAGGAGAGGACATGCATCAATTCCATAGAGCCGTTACTACAGGACTGCAGGAATATGTGGAGGCTGTCTCTTTTCAGCAGTTCATCAGAACATGATCACTTACCAGTATGGATGAAATTAAACAATTGATATTTACAGTAGTAGAATATAAAAAGAAAATAAGACACCCCCAGCCCTCTGATGCACAGAGGAAGCAGTTTGGAACTGGAAGACTAAAAATCACACCTGTTGATTACCTTTGATTACCTTCTGGGAATGGCTATTTTAACTGGAGAGTTGATGCAGATGTATATTAACAGCGTGGGGGATGGGAACATTGACACACCCTTTGAAGTGAGCCAGTTTTTATGTCAGGTTTATGATGGGTTTTCATTCATTGACTATACTGGACCTTACGAGGTTTCTAAGACGTTGTATACCTTAAAACAAAGTTTGGCCAAAGTGGAGAATGCTTGTTACGCCTTAAAGTCAGAGGTTCAGAAATTCGAAAACAGAAGCTGGCAGATGTCTTTTCAGTTAAAACAGAAATGATCAATCAAGAAGAGAACATTTCTTGGAATACCATTCTCAGTTGTTATTCTCTTGAGAGACCAGTTTGTAAGACTGTTATTTAGCATTTCGTTGGACTTTATATTGGCTTTTACATAAAAATGTTTTCAGTTGTACTTGTTTTAAGATGTATACAAGCTGTACATAAAATTATTGAAACAAGTCATTTCTTATATCTTACTCATCCAAGTTTGCATAAAAATGTTTACATATATGCCTATTTGAATTTTTGCTGGCTAAACTTCAATCATTTATCTTTGAAATGTGAGCATGCTTTAGATTGCACTTTCTGCTATACCTGTTTTAATTTACATTGTGTGAATTTTGGAGTGCTAATATTTATTGGGAGCCATTTATAATTAAAACTGGCGATTTTGTTATATATAGAAAATATGTATCTGGACTTGACTTTCATATTTAAATTTCTTGGTAATATTTTGCCAAGCTTCCAAAATAGGTTTATTCCATAGAACAAGGATTAAAAATTATTAAGGTATCAGTATTATGAGGTATTATAGTGAGAATTCATATTATGTTGTGGTCATTGTTTAGGCCATTTTGAATCCATTTGAAACAGCCTTCCAGAAAAACGGATACACAGATTTTTGTTTTTACATTTAATTTTTATCCTTTATCACAGAAAGTCTGATAATGAATTGGAGCTAACATTATAATATTTTCACTGGTGTTTGAGTTCAATTATGTACTTGTACATATATTGGAAAAGCTTTTAGTAATGATTATTAGTAGTTCTTTTGTTGTCATTATATTACATTAGGCATGTTTCTTATAGATGCATCTATAAGAAATTTATATTTAAATAATTATAATTAAGTTTGAAATTTTTGAAATACTAAGTTAATTCAAACCTTTATAGTTGTCCAGTGTGTTATTTGATAGTATAGAAAGTTGCCAAAGAAAATTTATCATATACAATTCAGCAATAAGACAATTGCCAACCACCTCTAATAGTGTTTAGAATTGGAATTTGCCTACTGAAATTAGTTACAGATTATTCCCTGTGGTGTGAAGCTGACTTGAGCATGACACTATTGGCTGACAACCAAACATTTCCATTTGATTTTGTGAGTTTTGAGAATCTAGATACTGGATTTTATTTTTGGAAAGATTAGCTGCTCTGTTTGCAAGTACTTGATTCTTTGAAAGTGAAATTTCCCCCAAAAAAATCTTGTGAAGGGAAATAAAATGCAAACATGCCTAATAAATTAGGTTGGTTGGTTTATTTTAGTGGTAGTAAGTTTTTTTTGGTTTCCCTATTTGAAGACATAGTGCTAAAGTATATTCTCATTACATAGTTTTGTTTCTTCTGCCACTTGAAGTTAATTTAAATGTTAAAAGTAATATAAATGGATTAATGAATGTCTTAGAGATGTTTAAAACTGAAGTCTTTAAATATTAAAAGACAAAAAAGTAAATTAATAAGTCAATGCCTGAATTGAGGGATTATTTTTTAAAAATATAGGATTCTGGTAACTTTCTAACAAATACACAACTTCCCTTATTGAGACAATAGTTTGCAATACTAGTTTGTGATAGTTTTAAGTGATTTACATTCTTCTGAAAATGTCTTAATCATGGATTACATTTGAAACTATATTTAAGTCAAATGTTGAAGGTTGGCTTGTCTCCTTCCGATTACTTATAGTAAACCATGAGAAGAGAGAAATGATATAAAGATGGAATTGTTAAGAGAAAAAGGAAGTAGAATTCATAATCTGGGGAAATTCTCAGACTATCCATATTGCAAAATATAGGAACACTAAGGGTATGGCCAATTGACCATTTGATAAGAAGATTTGTATGAGTCAGCCATCTCAGCAGAAACCAGAAGCTATTGTTGAAGACCATGGAAGAATGACCCCAAAGGCAATTCAGAGATTATCAAAGCTGCTGCACCAATCCCAGGCCCAGAATTCAAGGACCTGGGAGACAGTGTGGTTTCAAAGGGGGAGCTGTGCCTGTAGGACCCAGTAGCACACTTCCTGCACAGTGCCAGGTGCCATCTCACATCGCATGCTCCCTTCACACTCTGGCACCAGGCTCCCCCCGCCCCTGCCCTGTCCCAGGTATGGTTTTGGTAGGCCCCAGTGCAGTGATGGTCTCCCCTCAGGAGTGCACAGGAAGCAAATTTGGCAGCTTCCTCTAGCCACAGTCCTCACCAGTGAGCAGAGTGTAAAAGCCCAAGGTGCATGTCTGTCTCTACCTAGATTTCAAAAGACAGAGGCACCTGTCAGACTGGAGAGACCCAGGCAGTGAGCCACTAAAAGGCTGTCCCCCTGAGCCCTGGGAGTGACACTGCCACCCCAGAGGGCCACAAAGACAGAGCATTGAGCCAAAGAGAATCACTTTTGAGATTTAAGGTTTATTGTTATTTCCCCCCATTAGGTTTCAGACTTACCTGGAACGTATTACCTCTTTCTTTTCTCTTATTTCTCCCTTTTGGAATGGAAATGTTTATCTTATGTGTGTTCCACCATTGTAGTTTGGAAGCACATAATTTATTTGGCTTTACAAGGTTCACATCTGGACAGTCTTACCTGTATCTGATTTTGATGAGATTTTATACTTCAGACTTTTTAGTTGATGCTGGAATGAGTTAAGACTTTGGGGCTGTTGAGATGGAATGCATTTATGTTGCATGTGACAAGGACATGAATTTGGGGGAACCAGGGCAGAATTCTACAGACAGTGGCCACCCCAAAATTTGTATGTTGAAGC
Organism: Ursus maritimus; assembly: GCF_017311325.1. Taxonomy (NCBI): domain Eukaryota; kingdom Metazoa; phylum Chordata; class Mammalia; order Carnivora; family Ursidae; genus Ursus; species Ursus maritimus. The sequence goes on from NW_024424452.1 coordinate 55,985,863, forward strand.
CTAATCCCCAGTGTGATGGTGCTTGGAGGTAGGGTTCTCAGGAGGTGATTAGATCATGAGAGGAGAGTCCTCATAAATGCAATTAGTGCCCTTATAAAAGACCCCAGAGAACTCCCTTGCCTCTTCTGCCATGTGAAGACACCACGAGAAGAAGGCCATTTATGAACCAGAAAGCAGACCCTTCCCAGACATGAATCTGCCTGCACCTTGATCTTGGACTTCCAGCCTTCAGAATTGTAAGATTTAAGTGTTTGTTGTTTAAGCCACCCAGTATGTGATATTTTTGTTATAGCAGCCCTAGAAGACTAAGACTATCACTCATTCCCCCTATCAGTTCACTTAAAACCAGCACAAAACATCAGTACTTCCTCCCTCCCCACCAGGATCCCAAAGCATAAACCTATTCTACCTTTCTTTTCTATAAAGAAAATAGAACAAAAATAAATAATTGCATATAAAAATTTAAAAAATGGTACTTAAAACCATAACCAAATTGACATTTCACCTGTAATCAACTTAGATCAATTTAACCAACTTTTATTTCATTTTTTTCATCAAAATATTTGCTCTCTTTCTTTCCTTGTTTCTGTTTCTGACTCTCTCCCTCTCCCACTCTGAATTTGTTCCTCTCTCCTGTTCTCTTCATTCTTTATTTACTGGAAAAATTTTTATAAGACAATAAGAAATTATGTACTTAAAAATCTGCTGTTGTGGTTTCATTGTAGGAGTTTTTACCAATCTGTTAAGTGTTTTTATAGGTGGATTGCTTTATTTACTTAGGTGTTTGGAGAGAAACATAAGTAAGAAAGAGATATCTTGCTGTGAAGGGAATAATGAGGAATGTGTTCTATCTGGAAAAAAATCTGTATCAAGTACTCTAAGAAATTTCACAAAATTTAATAATAAATGGTTTCTGGGTTATACTGAGAAAAAACTCATTTGAGAGTTATCAGAATTACTTTTGACCACAAAATGTTAGGAAAAAAGTTATAAATCATAGAAGTCAGCATTATTGGATCTGTAAGAAATTGTATTAAATCAAGGTTACATATATTAAACATAAAGCATATCCATAACTTATTTATTACAAACCATACATTTCTATTTGTTCACATCAGTGAAATATAGATGAGATGGTGAGATGAATTAATTATGAATCACTTCCTATTGAATGAATGCTAATGTTATGGTTATTGATTTTTCCATGATTTTTCTCCTTCAAATTCTAGAGAAAATGTCCTTCAATTCCAGTTTACCTTTGTTATTATGTTATAGTCTATGAATGTATATTCGCATTATTGGGTATTCCAGTCTATTAGACCCTTCGTAAGTATACTCTGAATACCTAGTCTAACCTTCAGCCCTGAAGACCCATATTTTTTTTTCTTTTTAAAGTAAAGCTTGGGGCACCTGGGTGGCTCAGTCAGTTGAACATCCAACTCTTGATTTTGGTTCAAGTCATGATCTCAGGGTTGTAGGGTAGAGCCCCGCATTTCCGTGCCCAATGCAGAGTCTGCTTGTCCCTCTCCCTCTGCTTCTCACCCCCTCAATGCTCTCTCTCAAATGAATAAATAAAATCTTTTAAAATTTTTTAAAAATAAAAGACAGTTTATCAGTTTAAAAATCAAAGATTACAGTATGTGGGGGGAAAAAAGATCACAGTATGTGAAAACTAATACCCTCTGGTCATTAAGAAACCTGAACAAGCTATGAAGGCAAGACAAAAGGGAAGGTAATTCTAAACATCACATGAGGTTATAATCAACTCTTCCTCTTAAAAATCCTGACAAAATATGAAAATCTTTTGTATCAAGGCAATGGAAAGCTACAAACGTAGTAAAAATTTGGGGAGCTGTAATCTTGGATTTGAGAAAAGTACAGAGGGATAATATGGGTGTTTGGGACCACTTTCCCTTTTGAAATGATTACCTGTTTAAAAAGGGAAAGCAGTAGCAATAGGCAGAGAAGCTAAGCAGAGATTTTTTGCAGTCTCATGGGAATTTGGGGGCTCTCTTGAAATGAAGACTTCATAATTTCCCCAGGCTTTTAATTGAGAATCTGAAAAGAGCACACTGGAATGAAAGGTGAAGCAAAAATAGATCACTCAGTCACAAAAGACTAAAGCCTGATTTCACATCATCATAGACTCCAACTGGGATAACTGATATGGGATTGCTACTATGCAGAGAATAGCTGCTTGCCTCAAGGAACCATAAATGTTTCTGAAGGAAGATGACAACAAAAGCCTCATATATGTTCTCTCTCTTTCTCTCTCTCCTTCTCTCTCTCTCTCTCTCTATATATATATATATCTGTAATTCAATAAAAATCAAAAAACTTTTAGAACACAGAACTTTTTTAAAAAGAAGAAAAATTCAAAATATAAAGTGACCAGATATATTTTTTAAAGGAATTTTCAAACATGGACTTTAAAATAACTATGACAAATAAATCCAAGGATATAAGAGACAACAGGAAAATATTGGCAGATGTTATAAAGGAGAAGCAAATAGTAACTTTAAAAAAATCTAATACATTATGAGTGTAATAGATTTAATGGCCAATAAGAGATAATGAGCTGAAAAATAGATTGAGAAATACTCTGAAGAATAGAGAGGCAATGGTACGAAAATACAGAAGAGATCATATGAGATATATAGAACGAAATTAAAAGACTAACAAAAATGTAAATACTGTTGCACAAGAGAAGAGTTAGAATAGGATAGAATCAATCATTGAAGAGATTTGGGGAAGAAAGGGAGAAATTTCCAAAGTGGGTAGTAGAAATCAAGCCACATATTATGCAAGATATACAAAAAGAAACTTAAGCCCATTAAAGAAAAACTCCTGAAAATTAATATATGAGTAGGTGTAAGTCTTTCATATTTTTTCTTTTATATTTGCCCCAACTGTTTCTTCTTTCTTTATTGTTGCTTTTTTTTTTGGTACTAATTCTCTTTTTCTTATATTTAAAAATTATTCTTCAGGGTGTTTTTTAAGGCTTTACAATATGCGTTCTTGCATTACTATAGAATTCCATGAGCTAATTTTATGCCATTTTACTTATAAGATAGAAGTCTTAAAACAATATATGCTTATGAATCCTAGTCTGAAATCTTTACTACCATTGACCTTTATTTTACTTCTTAATATATTATTCATCCCATAATATAGTTACTTTTATGACAAATATGAGGTATTAGTTAATACCTCACTATTCTGTATGTTATAGTTGAATAAATCCCCAATGGGGAATATAGTCAGATATATATCTATATATCTGTATCTATATCTATAGATATATAGATATATATCCCAAGAAGAAAGAAGTATGTTTCTAAAAAATGTTTTAGTTTGGCCAACTTGATAATGGGAAAACAAACTTTACAGAATAATTTTATTATTTTTGTTTAACCTGTAAACTATGTTTTATTAAAGAAATTCAAAAATGAGAAAAATAGGCTTTACATTTATAACATATTTGCTACTTCTTATGCTCTTCATTCCTTTGTGTTTATTTCTATACTGAAATCTCCTTTCTGCTCACTCATTATATTCTTTTCCAGGAGCCAAATAACACTTTTTTAAAGATCCTAATAGTAAGTATTTTAAGCTTGCAGGTCATATAGTCTATGTCTCGACTACTCAGTTCTGCTGTTGTTTGACAATTGCATCACTAGACATTATGTAAATGATAAGCTTTAGCATTTACTATTACAACTTTATTTGTAAAAAATAGGTGGCCAGTTTTTGGGCCATAATTTGCTGCCCTAATCTTTTACATTACTTCTTTGATCATATTTACAATTACACTTTTAAAGTTTGCATCTGCCAATGCTGAAATCCATGTCATATCTGGATCTATTTCTATTGACTGTTACTATTTTCCTTCCGATGGGTCACATAATTTGGGTTCTTACCATGTCATATGTATATTTTTTCTTTTTTAAAACGTGTTATGTTGTTCATTCTAGATACTATTGCTGTTGAAGGTTGAAGTTTTATCGTCTTTCAATAAGGAGTGTTGAATTTTATTTTGGAAGGCAGATAATTTGCTGGCAAGTGAACTTGATCCTCTTGAGGCTTATATATAAGTTTTGTTAGTGAGACACTACAGAGAACTTACTCTAGGTCTAGGGTAGTGCTATTGCTAATGAAGCCTTTTTGGGAAACTCAGTTGAATTTCTGCCCTGTTCAGTTTGTGTTTTTCACTCTGGCTTGTGTCTGCCTCAATTTTTCAATATAGTGTAACTTGTGGAATTTCTGTGGAACCCCCAGATGCCTAGTCGTTATTTTGTGCCAAGTCTGTCAGGGTCTCACACTGAGTATACACAACTGAATGAATAGTCATCAAATACTCCTTTTTCTAAAAAGGTAAAAAAGCATGTATTAAAAACTCTTTTTCACCAAGAGGCAGTTAAAATTTATCATTTAAAACGCAGACCACCACAAAAGAGAGAATGGGGGGCTAAAAACTATGAAACATTGACAAAATGACCAAGATGGACAACACCTGGCAAAGGTCAGTGCCAGGGGGGTGGGGTATCTCCTCTCCTGAGGTCAGGATCAGTGGCAGGGTGGAAACTCAAAGCACCCCCAGCCCCTGGGGGCCCAGTGCATAAGCTTCTCTAAGAGGGACTGTAAGTAGAGGAAGAGCCTTCAGTAGTGTGTTCATCACGTGGGTTGTTGTACATTCTGCTCAGTCCACTCCCCATTGCTGAGGCTGTACTCTATGGCAACTCTCTGAGAATGAAGTTTCCTTTATGCAAATTTTCAAACCCATAAAACTTTAGAAAAACAGGTGGCCAGCCAATGGACCATCATTCATCAACCATTTCTATAGAACATAAAATTATATGACTCAACATTTCCAATCTTCCTAAACTGTGCTGAAATCCTGGTATCACAGTATATTAAAAATGTTACTTGGGGTAATCTATTCCAAGCCATTTAAGTTTTCTGACACATTAAATAGCTTATAGAAAGAAGAGCCCCATAAGGCTTTTGTGAGAATTAAATTAGGCAATTTGTGTACAGTTCCTTACACTAACAAATAACAAAAAATAAATAACGCTAACCACTATTACTTATATTTAGGTCATTATTTTTACTGTTACTTGTGTTTTATCTCTGACATTGGAAAAAATAGTACTAAATTAACTTAAAAATGCCTCAGAATCAGGATGCCGGGGTGGCTCAGTCAGTTAAGCATCCAACTCTTGGTCTCAGCTCAGGTCTTGATCTCAGGGTCATGAGTTTAAGCCCCATATTTTAAAAAGCCCCTACTAAAAAAAAAAAAAAAGCCTCTGAATCTATTTGGCAAAAGGATGGGGTGAGGAGGGAACTATAGGTGGGAAAGGCTTTCAGACCTGTCTTCCCTTGAAAAGCATTATATTTAAATCCATATCTAAAATGGGAGGTTTTGTTTAATGTCACAGAAGCACCATTTTTATTTTTCTGTATTAACTCCTGTTGGCCTACTGTAAGTGCACTTTAGAAACTTGGGATTTATCTATAAATTATAGGATGTTAGGTTCTCCTCTTTAACGTAGAATGACTATATTAACATGATTAATATTGTAATGCCTTAGGCAAACATCATCATTCACTTCTTTTCCATTCACTCTAAAATTTATTGATCTACAGTGACCAAAAACTGACTACACATTATTATTCTGTTTGTAATATTTTCCACTAGGATGGAAACCGTATTGAGTAACCTTCCGTACTTATAAACTTTTCAAACCCTTACCAAGTGTAAATGGCTAATTAATTCCATAAAACATAACAATGTGTTTTACAACCAGAGGATAACTCTAACACTTAATAAAAATCATGAGGACAATATAGAATAATTCATACAATCAAGAAATACCTCAGTCAAAACACATGTAATTAAGCCTGTAAATAGACTCATAAAAACAAACACTTTTTACCTAGTAGACAACTTAATTTAAGTCTATACTTCTATGTCAAAATCATATTCTATCACAAATATGAGTTGCACATAAACCAATAAGCTTGTCCTGAGAGTTTTGAGATATTCTACTTAAATTTGTGTGAAATTTGAGTACCCTAATTTGAATGAAAAAACTTCATGTAAAATCAAGCAAAAGCTTATGATGGATTAACTGACCTTTAAACCATACATACATAAGCTTTGAGTTAAAATAATTCTCAACCTGGAATATGATTTTGGGGATATATGAATATTCAGTTTCACAGACAATAAGTGTTCAAATCTTCAATGTAAATTCAGATCAGATAATTCAGATCTGATGCATGTGAACTGAACTTACTAGATAATTACATTTTCATTCAGTTATATACTTTAGTGAAACATCTAATTATGTTTTATAACATCAATATGGTTCAGTCATTTATACAATCTCTCACTATATGTATATGATATGATAAACACATTTGTATCCATATTATATATTATTCACATTTAGTAGATATATTTATAGGTAAATAGTAAATATATAATATATAACATCATTACATATCTCTATCACCTTATAAATTATATAATGTACATATCTGTATTAGATACATAAATTAATACACCTATCTAAAAGATGTATTGATGTCTATCATATATATAAATATAGAGAGAGAGACAAAAAGACAGAATTTAATACTGTTTAAAGTAAAGACAGTTCAAATAAACTCTATTTCCATACATACAGCATTGGAGAGATGGTTATAATCTAATATAGGTTTCTTTTAACTTATGCTTTTTATAGATTAGTCATTTAACTTAAAATTCGTTTCTTTGGAATAATATTAACTACTACTATTCCTTTAAGAAATTGTTGGAGAATCATTGTAAGAACTTAAAGAAGTATCAATAATTTCTTCAAAAAAACAAAGAAGGAAATAAAACATTTTATGGGCAAGAATCAATACTGCTTCCCAGGTCTAGATTATTTCCATGCTCTATAAACTCTGAGCACACTATAATAGAGAAGATTAATAAAAAGATTTTAATTAGTCTGTTTTTCATAAAACATCATAAGCAAAATTAAATAGTATACAGTAAACTATACTATACAGATAACTATATGAGGTTTAGATTGAATTTAGAAAAGAATATGCCCAGAAGGAAATCATATAAAAGTTATAATCAGAGATAAATTATCTGAAAAAATAAAATTATAGCTTGATATCTTATTTGTATTATCATATAAACATTTGAAATTAAATATCCAAATAACAGAAGAAATAGATACCCTTACATTCCTAGTTCTAAATTGTTACATGTTTTTTGGACAATTGTCAGTGTTTTTCAAAAGTCTTCAACTAATCTGATACTGTAATTCTATTTCTAAGAATATATTTCAAAGGCATAATTTAAGAGAAATGTCAAAATGTATATATGAAGATGATATTGCAATATGAATCACATATAAAAATGTATAATATCTAATAATGATATGGTATTGATCACAATGATGTTAACAGCTAAAATTTATTGTATACTTGTTATAGACTAAGCAAAAAACATTGTCTCATTTAAGCACAATAGTCCCATTTTATACAGTTATTTTAAGTTTTATTTTATTTTATTTGAGAGAGAGAGAATGAGAGAGAGCATGAGCAAGGTGAGGGGCAGAGGGAGAAGCAGACTCCCCGCTGAGACCTGAGCTGAAGGCAGACACTTAACTGACTGAGCCACCCAGGCACCTGATTATGCAGTTATTTCAAATAAGAATCTGAGAGGGGCACCTGGGTGGCTCAGTTGGTTGAGTGTCTGACTCTTGATTTGGGGTCAGGTCATGATCTTGGGGTAGCAGGATCAAGCCCTGCATCAGGCTCCATGTTCAGCAGGAAGTCTGCTTCTCTCCCTCTCCCTTTCCCTCTGCCCCTCTCCCTGTTCACTCTCTCTCCCTCTCTTTCTTTCTCTCTCTCTTTCAAATAAATAAATACATCATTAAATAAGAATCTGAGAATCAGAAAGCTAAAATAATTTGCTATATAATGTTTAATAGAAAAGCCATGAGTATATAATTTAAACCCAAATTTCTTTATCTCTCATTAACCATCTTTATTTCATCACAATAAAATATTAATTAATACATTGATTAGATCCTTTCTCATAATTACATGTGATAACATACAATACAACCTTTAAGGCAAAGATGACTATATAATAATTTGAGAAAATTCTGATAGCTAATTATTTTTATAAACTTATAAAAAATTGAAAATATTTCATGACTTTTTATATATAATCTTTTTTTTTAATTTATGGCAACATTATAATGCATCCATGTCCATTGTGTGCGTGTGTGTGTATGGAAAGAGATAATGAGAGAGAGAGTTTTTGGTGAATTAAAATTAACACATCTCTGCCCTTTGTGGAACTTACATCCTTATAAGGAAAATAGACATTTATAGAAACTAGTATATTTAGGACATTCATTTTTACACTCAGTTAAGTGACTTATTTGTATAAGTGACAGAAATAAAATAATGGGGAAAAAGTGTGGCATAGGGAGTTGATATTTTATGCAGAGTCGTCAGTAAAGACCTTTGGGATAAGAGTTGCTCAGGATAATTATGGTAGTCTGGGTGAAAATGGTAGTCAGAAAAGGCCTTTGTGATAAAGGGTGATTTGTGAATTTGAAGAAGTGAAATAATGCCATAAGATTATCTGGGGAAGATCATCCCAGGAAAAAGAAATAACAAGTTCAGAGGCCCTGTGATTGAAGTCTGATTGATATGTTCAAACACTGGCAAGAGGCAGTAGGGCCTGGAGGGTAGGGAATGGAAGAACAAAACAGAAGCTCTACATGGGGTTGGGTCATGAGGGCTTTGTGGGTCATTTGTGTGAATGTAGAATTTACTTTGAAATAAGATGCCTTTGATGGGTTTTGAACAAAAGTGTCATGTTCTGATATATATATATATATAGTCTTGGTTCTCAACATTTAAATCAATCATGATATTAATAATTAGTTTATACCAAAAACTGTCTGATATTCATGCCAAAGTATTTTATAAAATAGAATTACATTCACTTTGAAAGTAGAATTAATTTTACTAATTTCACAGATGAACTCAGATTTGTGAGTAAACAGAATAAATTTTATCTCTTTAATTAGTTTTTCCCGCTTTTCAAGTTATGTGTATTTGGTTGTAAATTCCCCTTAGCATTATAAATATACTACTAATACTCTTGGATACAGCTTCAGACTATAAATATGAAATGCCTTATAGCTAGAATTATTATGATTCAAACACGAAGAAACATGGATTGTGACATGAGAAAACAATTTTAAGAATCTGTCTTTTTTAAAGTTTTACTTTTTACATTAAACAGTGAATTGCTCACTTAGTGTTCCCCTTTTCAGTGTAGATTTTTTTCATTGTTGTTGTGGGTCGTTAATTAATATATTTTCTTCACTTTTTTTATCTTTCCTTAATAAGATTTAAGTTTGGGGGCACCTGGGTGGGTGGCTCAGTCGGGTAAGCATCGACTCTTGGTTTCGGCTCAGGTCATGATCTCGGGTCATGGAATAGAGTCCCACACTGGGCTCCACACTCAGCAGGGAGGCTGCTGGAGATTCTTCCTTTCATCTCCCTCTATCACTCTCTCCACTTGCACTCTCTCTCTCAAATAAAATAAATAAATCTTTAAAAAAATTTAAAAGATAAGGTTTTTTAATTAAGACTTTTTTAGAGAAGTTTCAGTTTTAGAGATGTACCTCCTCCCCCTGAGGTTCCCCTTCCCCCTACACATATTTTTTATTAATGGTCTCTTGAATTAGTATAATATACTTGTAATAAGTATTACAGTTGATAAGCCAATATTGATACATTGTTTTAACCAAAGTCTATAGGTTACATTAGGGTACACTCTTTTCATTGTATGTTCTCTGGGTTTTGACAAGTACATAATGGCATGTATCCAGTATTTCAGTACCATACAGAATAGTTTCACTGATCTAAAAATCTCTTTTGCTCCTATTCATCCCTCTCTTTTTTCTTTCCCTTCTCTGTTCCCACAGCCACTGATGTTTTTAGTGTCTCCATAATTGTGCCTTTTAGAGAATATCATAAAGTGAAAATCATATAGTGTGGGTTTTACCTAGTTGGCTTCTTTCACTTAGCAATATATGCTGAGGTTTCCTCCATTTCTTTTCATAACTTAACAGCTCATTTCTTTTTTTTTTATTACTTTTTTTAATCTCGTTGTATGGATTTACCACAGTTTGTTTATCCATTCACCTATCGAAGGGCATAGTGGTTGCTTGCAAGTTTTGGCAGTTTTGAATAAAGCTTCTAAAATTATCCATGTGCAGGGTTTTGTGTAGACATAAGTTTTCAGCTCCTTTGAGTAAATACCAGTGAATGCAATTGCTTGATCATTTGGTAAGAATATACTTAGTTTTAGGGGCACCTGGGTGGCTCAGTAGGTTAAACGTCTGCCTTCAGCTAGGGTCATGATCTCAGGGTCCTGGGATTGAGCCCCGTGTGGGGCTCTCTGCTTAGCAGGGAGCTTGATTCTCCTTAATCTCCCTGCTCCTGCTATCTCTCGCTATCTCTGTTACTATCTCTGTCTCTGTCTCTCTCTCAAATAAATATTTTTTAAAAAAGAATATATTTTATTTTGAAGAAATGACCAAACTATCTTCCGTATTGGTTGTACCATGTGCATTCCCACCAGCAATTAATGAGAGTTCCTGGTGCTCCACATCATCTTCATGGACTTGTTGTCAGTGTTTTAAATTAAATTAGCCATTCTAGCAGATGTATAGTGGTCTCTCGTTGTTTTAACATACAATTATCCAATGGCATATTATTCATCATATTTTTAATGATTTAGAACTCCACCAGAATGTCCCTATTCGTTTTAGTGGGGAGAGGAGTACCAAGAAACAAGGAAATAATTAGTGTAAGGTGATGTTATAGATTCTAATATAGCATAATATCTAAGACTTTATGATACATGATATAACCTAAATAATGACAAATTCTATAAAGAAAATAAGTCTGGGATAAAGTAAAAATGCAAATAGATCTGTGGGTGACTCTAGTTCCAAAGAAAGGGACCATGATAATGGTATGAGCTAGGGTGTTAGCTGTAGAGTTGATATATAATGTTTATAATTTGAAATATTGGCTTAGAATGTGGTATGAGAAAGAAATAAATCAAGAACTAATCTTAGGTTTTTGGCCTGAGCAAGTGGATATGTAGTGTCGCTATTTACTGAGATGAGAAAGATGATAGAAGGGATGGGGAAAAGCTGAAAGCAAGATTTTTTTTTTTTTTTGCAGTATGTTAAGGTTTTGTAAAGACTAAAAATTCAGTATAAAGTCACAAAAAGTACTCATAAATGAAATCATTATTTCTCTTTTTTTTTTTCCATACAATCCACCACTATTACTAGAGTATCAAGACTAGAACACAGTTTTACTGTAGAAATTCAAATTATTTAACTGCTTTGGAAGAACAGAGGGACCAAGGATTTTTTTTTTGCAGTATGTTAAGGTTTTGTAAAGACTAAAAAATTAGTATAAAAGTCCAAAAAATTCTCATAAATGAAAACATTATTTCTCTTTTTTTTTTTCCATACAATCCACCACTATTACTAGAGTATCAAGACTAGAACACAGTTTTACTGTAGAAATTCAAATTATTTAACTGCTTTGGAAGAACAGAGGGACCAAGGAATTTAAAAGTGTTAACTTGTCTACTTATTCACATCCTTTGCCAAGAGTGGTTTAATATCCAGATGCTTGAAAGGAGAAAAAAGAAAAAGAAAAAATCCTCCAGTATATCTGAGACCTGAAGATGCATCAACACATTTTCATCTTTGCATTTCAAACTATTCTCTTATAAAGCCTCATTCACACTGTTTAAACGTAGGTATCTCTTCAGCTAAAACTTTTGCTGTACTGTATTTAGCATAGTTATATATTTTCTGCCCACATTTAATTCCACTTTGTCTCTAATTTACAAGATCATTCTGACAGTTGCTGCTGGAGAATACATTGGAATTCCAAGAGTGAATGCATAGGCTCACACTTGAGACTGTTGGAGTGGTTGAGAGAGAAATATGAGAAAATAGTCCAATTTAATGATGACACAGCAGAGGTGGAGAGTTCCAATACATTTAGTGATGATTTGGGTGTGTGTGGTAAAGACAGAAAGGAATAAAGGATGACTCCAGATTTTTGACCTCAAGAAACTAGATACATGGGAGAAAACTTTATAGACACATTAAATTTAAAGAATCTCGGGGCGCCTGGGTGGCACAGCAATTAAGCATCTGCCTTCGGCTCAGGGCGTGAATCCGGCATTGTGGGATCGAGCCCCACATCGGGCTCCTCTGCTGTGAGCCTGCTTCTTCCTCTCCCACTCCCCCTGCTTGTGTTCCCTCTCTCGCTGGCTGTCTCTGTCTCTGTCGAATAAATAAATAAAATCTTAAAAAAAAAATAAAATAAATAAATTTAAAGAATCTCTACAATGGAATTTATTGCTCATTTGGCATTTCACATTTCAGAGGACTCATTGAAAGGGCATTTAAAAAGAAGACAAATATCTTGAATCTTGATTGACTTTAAAAATATTTTTATGGATTATTTCTTTTTATTTTCATTTATTTCTGTAAATGTCTTTTGCAAATAGAAATGAACATGTTTCACAGGTGTCTATATTATTTGTTCATAATATTTGGCTTTCTTAAGAAAAATTTCTTTATTGAGAGATTTTAATAATACTATATGCATTCTCTTTTACTATTTTAATAGATTTTATATATTTTTACTTTTTTTTTAAAGATTTTATTTATTTATTTGACAGAGAAAGACAGCCAGAAAGAGAGGGAACACAAGCAAGGGGGAGTGAGAGAGGAAGAAGCAGGCTCTCAGCGGAGAAGCCTGATGTGGGGCTCGATCCCAGAACGCTGGGATCACGCCCAGACACTTAACGACTGCGCCACCCAGGCGCCCCTAATTTTACTTTTAATTCAGCTTACATTCATTTTATATATGTGAAAATATAATAAGCAATTTTGTTTTCAAAATGGTTGCATTTATGTGAAAATTCTTTATTAATTAATGATATAAACTTTAATAGATCACTGTCTTATAAATATTGGGACATTTACAAGTTATATCAGATATCCAGTTGGTTTTCTAGTGATGAGACCTCATAAGTTTTACAGATAGTTGATGTGGTCACGTATATATTCATATGCACTCATTTCAGGGGCAGGCATTTCTGATACATGTGCTAGTACACTATTACACATTAGTAATGTTTTAAATAAATGTAACTTTATATTATACTGAAATATATACAGCATAGATACATGTTGGGAAAATTGCAAGAATGAATTAATGATATATATCATATTTCTTTCATTTTTATTGTTTAATAGAATAAAATGACCTATAATATTATTTTCTTCTTTATCATTCCACATCTAATTCCTAACCAAATGCCATTTTCTGCATATTACTTTTAATGAATTTTGTAAAGAAAAATGCTATACTTAAAACATACTTTTAATTTATATTATAATATATATAAACATATATATACATATTCGTATATATGTAAATTCTAGAGCATTCCAACTAAACATGTGGGATAAATATATCTCATGGTATGCATAACATTTCAATTTTGTATATCAACCTGTTATATTATTAATAATATAGTCACTTTTTTCAATTTTGTAGTTTCCGTTGGACAGTTTCAGATGACCTTTATTCTTTCCTCCTTGAAAAAAGCAACCAGTAAAGAAGATAAGCATAATGCTCAATTTATTTAGATTCCTTCTGAGTATTTCCAGTAGGTTTCGCTATAGCAAACAGGCCTACATTCTTTTTCTAAGATCTGGCCCTGTCTAAAGATCTATTCAGGACTGGATCCCTCCACATGTTTACTTTATTTATTTATGCATTTGTGTATTTATTTACCTTGTATTCTCGAAGTTATTTCACTTAAGTGGTTGTCCAATACAACTATACACCTGGCGATCTTTGCTTCCTTATTTGGAGAATACTGATGGAACAGTTTTGCTGTATGTTGACAAAACTCCCCCTCAGAGGTATAACTATGAAATGTCTATAAGTCAGTATTAAAAACTACCCAATGTCTTTTTATATTCTATGCAATAAATGCACAAACTTTATAGGTAAAACTTTTTTATAGCAGCAACATTTACAGTGGTGAAAGATTGGAAACAACTTCTTTGGAATCTTGTGACTTAATTTTCAAATAACTGTGGCTCTATTGTTACCTTGTAAATTACTGAGACATAATGTGTAGTTCAACACATTTTGATTTTGGTTTTTTTCCCCATAAGAAATAAACTTAGTAGCTTTATTTTCCATCAATTGCATTAAATATAATTAGTCTTAAATAATATAATTACAAAAGCTTTCTTTTCAATCAGACCTTTACAAACTTGTACCAAAAAGTGTTTGTGATTCTGTGTACAATATCTAAAGTGTCATTATGACCTAAAAGCTTTGTGCCTTTTATGTACTTTAGCCTGAAACGTTTACTGCTACTATTACATTTTGCAATTACAGTGAAGTGAGGCAGAAAATAGCAGTTCAAAAAAATGTATTCAAGTAATGAAGTTTGAACCATTAGTTTCAAGGCTGTTGTTATTTTAGTAAATATTTAATCTTCCTAGCAGCATGGGTTCCTAATTGATCTTTAAGTATTATTGTTCCTGGACATTTCTAATCGACTTCTAATTGCTATATTAAAGCAGTTAGCAAATAAAGTGTAATGGATGGTGGAGACTTTTACAGTACACTAAATCAACAGAATACCATAAAATTTAGAATTCATTTTCATCATTGAAATTTGAAATGGAATACACTAACATTCACATATATGCTCATCTCTCTTACTTTGAAGAGTTTTGCCAATCTAAAGAAAAGTGTAGACAACATGTTCCATTTATGCCAAATTAAATGTCACATGTCCAGTAAATTTTAAGGTAATTTAAAATCTCTTAACAGTTCTTTATCTATATCTTTTTGATAGGAGGTGAACCACTTTCATTAATTTATGAAGAATTTATTCAGCATCTACATAATATGCCACATACTATAAGCTAGAGAAACATAACACAAAGTCTTCCACTTATTGCTTATAATAGTTACAGGGACACATGGAGGCAACTCTGAGATCTCACATATGATCAATTTCTACCTTTCCTTACAAGTTTTACTGTTATTAGTTGTTTCACCATCTGTTACTTTCCACTGGATTCAGTTGTTATAGTTACTAACAGCCTTAAAATGTGATACTTTTTTTCCAGAGAGCTCCTAACTATTGCAATATGATAGGATTTTTTATTTGGTTTATCCTGGATACAGTCTTTCATGGACATTTTTTGTTTCTTTCATAGATAAACATGTTATAGACTTGTGTCAATTATAGCCATACCTCTGTTTTGTTTTGTTGTTTTTTTTTTTTTATGCAGTTATCAGAAATGAAGTTTTTATTTTGTTTTTCCTAGGGTTATAATTTGGAAGGAGAGAGTGGCCAGAATATAGTTTGACCCCACTTATAAAATATCACTTGAGAACAAACATTACACATTAGGAAAAGGACGTGAGGGCACCACGAGAGATACAAGGTCTTGGTGATTGGGTTCGAGCTCTAGTATTCAGCTCTACTTGAAGATGATAAAGTACTCTACTTCCCAGGTTCATGAATGAATCCCTGTGTTTGCTGATTTTTTAAGTATAAATTTTTTGTCAGATTTTTGTCACATAAAATAAAAAGATTATCTAATGAAATCATTAAGTTAGTAATGGTTGCTAGGTTGTTGGCAGTGCCATAATAATTTTCTAAAATACATTGCGTTGGAGGTAGAAGGCCAGAGGGTTTTGTTTTCCCGGTTAGAAAGAAATCCTAATGAAGCAACAACAAAATATGTAGCTATTGAAAACTTTGTTGTTTCTTCTTGCTCAGGTCATACAATTATTAATGCTAAAGTTGTGATGATATCAGAAAAAATACCAAAATATCAGGGAGATTCAGTAAGAACCTGTAAAAAAGAGACAAACAATTGTCCTGGCACATTTGAAATGAGACAGATTCTGCCCTAATAAAGAAGTCATTATGCCTGAAGTTAGTGTTTGAGAGAGATCATGTACCTTGTAGGGTTTGAAAAGTGGAATTCTCTTTCTAAAATTAAAGTTGACAAAGGATAGTTAAGGGAGCTAGAAACAATAGGCAATGCGACTAAGACCCATTTTAGCTGTTTTCTCCCACTGCAAAACTCCCCTGTAAAGACTAAACCACCAGTCTATTTTCTGTGTCTATGAATTTGCTTTTTTTTCAGATTTCATACATAAGTGAGATTGTATAGTATTTGTCTTTGTCTGATGAAATGGGTGAAGGGGGTCCAAAGGTATGAATTTCCAGTTATAAGATAAATAAGTTTTGGGGATATGTACAGCATGGTGTGTACAGTTAACAATACTGTACTGTATATTTGGAAGTTCCTAGTAGGTCTTAACAGCTCTCTTCACAAGAAAAAAAAAATGTAACTATGTGAGGTGATGGATTTTAACTAAACTTATTGTGGTCATCATTTCACAGTATATCCATATCAAAGCATCATGTTATACACCTAAAACTAATACCATGTTATATGTCAATTATGTCAATGAAACTAAAAAACAAAACAACAGAAAAAAAGAGCAATCCTTCAGGATGCAGCTAAGAGGAAAAGGAAATTTTTTTTTTTAATGAAATGGCCAAAAATGATAGTGGCCAAGGTAGCAGTCACTTAGCTTCAGGCAAGAAAACTGAGTGGAGCATTGATATCCATTATTTAAGAACAAAAATCCTAGAAACAGATCTTATTTAAAGATAGCAAAACTAAAGTTTGGACTACTAGCAACACATGGATTGCAAAGACATGAGCATTGACTAAATGACTGCTAAAGTATTTTAGGGGGTTGCAACCTGTCCAACATAGGCTGGCATGATGAGAGGCTTTATTTGAAAATAAGGCAATACAGAGGAAAAGAAGAGGAGAGAGAGTGAAAGAGAAAGAGTGCTGATATCTTCCTTGGAATCCTGGCAGTCAGCTCTGCTCCAGAGTCCCAATTACAGAGACAGAGTAACCCAGCGCCTGCCTCCCCACTGCACGCCATGCTGAGTTCAGCATTTGAAACAACAAACATTTCATACATGCTTATCCTGGAAACTATCTAAATATCTACCTATCTGATTTACTGATTTTTGTCAGGCTTCCCATCCTTGCATATTGAATGTCTAAACATGGAGGAATGATAGAAATTCAAAGGTAAACTATTTGATTGACACTGAGTGTAGAAGGAAGGCATGAAGTGTATATACATATATCTAATTCTCATAGTACTTTTACTTAAATTAAATTTCTTTTTCTTTTCTTTCTTTTTTGTCAATGAGTTCCATTTTTCCAAGATTTAAAAGATGATTTTGGTATGTTTAAATGTATAAGATTGTTCCCCATGACTTTATTTGGCTCTTGACATATTTCATAAATTCTAAAAACATGTGTTACTATATTTTAAACTGTGTGTTGCATTATTAAGTTATTTAATGTCACTTACTGAAGAATTAATTATCTTTTATTTTGACATAACTCACAATAGTAGTAATACTTACAATACATATGACTCATACTTTTGCAGAAAAATATTTTAGTGTTTGATTTTCTTTGTAATTAACCTTCATAACTCTAATATAGATATGTAAAAGTGCTTGTAAAAAGATTGAATTATTTTCTTTATTAAGCTAAGCATCACTTTTGTTTTTGCCTCTGATTGACATTTTTATTGATTTTACATGCATTAATAATTGTGAGCAAATCATGTGATTAAAACAATCAGTATTCATTTTTAAAATATAGACAATTAGAAATTAGATAATGGTTGTTTTCTCATTCATTTGAGGTCACTGAATATCTGAATTTGATTGTATTCCACTATTTTCTTCTCTGAGATCATGAGTAGTAGTTAATTGCTACTGCCCTCTTCATTTTAGATTTATATTTTGTCATACAAAAATAGATAAGCTAAAGTCTCTGGAAATATGACAATATATTATTTGAATAAAAATTCTTCTTTGTGATATATTAACTATTTCAATAGATTTTACTAAACTTCAGTTGAGACTCATATTACCAGGTTAGGGATTCATTGTTCTATCACAGCTACAGTAGTTTATGTTCAATTTAGGGAAGCTCTGAATATCATAAATCTGAAATGATGAGATGGTCATACCCATTGACTACTGGAGTCAAGATAAATCTAGTTTTCATTGAAATTGCTTATTAAATCTGGTCAATTTCTAAGAGATAATTTATTTCCTCATTATAGCGGTGATGAGAGTAGTAGCTACAGAACTGTTTAATTATGAAAAAAATACATGCTGAATAACTGGCTAATTAAAGTCACTAAACTTCTTGATGTTTTTCCTAATTAAGCCTGAGGGAAATGGAGGGGGTATTTCCAATTACCATAAACCATGTAAATACACTGATTGCTGCAATATGAAGTTTGTCTTTACATTTAAAGATTTGGAAGTCACGGTACATCCCGAGAGAAATAACCTAATCTGATCTTTTATTTTTATATAAAAAAATAAGCTAATAAGTTAGCATCTGAAATATGTAATTTTGGAAGGACAAAAAGTTAAAAGAAGAAGGAAAGGATGGTTTCAGAGTATAAGACCCATGACAGCAGAGAAATATAATATGACTCTTTAAATTTACAATATCTAACACAAGGTATGGTAAGAATTTTTTTTCACTGTTTCATAGAGGAAGAAATATAAATTTGATTCTTGAAATAACCAGGACAGGGAAAAGTTTCCAAAATAGGAAGAAAACAACATCATGTTCTTGATAAGAACATCCATTAATTATTTTCAATTACAGTTAATTAAAAAGTGACAGGTGGTGGACCATTCAGTTGGGAAATTTTAACAATTTTTTAAATTTACCAGAAATATGAATGAACATTTTCTTTAGTGAAAACTTTCTTCGTGGAAATATGTGAGATTAAATTTTAAATATATAATCAGTTGATTGATTAATGAATATTTATACAGGCATACCTTGTTTAATTCCTTTGTTTTATTGTGCCTCATAGAGATTGCAATTTTACAAATTGAAGGCTTAGAGTAGCCCTGCATCCAGCAAGTCTGTCAGCGTTGTTTTTCCAACAGCCATTTACTCACTGTGTGTCTCTGTATTACATCTTAGTACTTCTTTCAATATTTCAAATGTTTTTATTATTTGTTATGGTGATCTATGGTCACTGATATTTGATGTTACCATTGCAGTTGTTTTGGGACACCACAAACCACATCCATATAAGACAGTGAATTTAATTGGAAGGCATGCAAAAAGCAAAGACAGGCCAAAAGTTAGGCCTCTTGTGCCAAAGAGCCACATCTTGAATGTAAAGGAAAAGATATTGAAGGAAATTAAAAATGCTACTTCAGTGTACACACAAGTCATAAGAAAGCAAGACAGCCTTATTGCTGAAATGGGGGAGGTTTTAGTGATCTGGTTGGAATTTGAAACCAGCCAAATAACCCCCTTAAATCAAAGCCTAACGCACAACAGGTCCTTAACTGTCTTCAATCCTATGAAGGCTCGGAGAGGTGAGCAAGCTACGGAAGAAAAGTTTGAAGCTAGCAGAGGTTGGTTCATGAGGTTTAAGAAAAAAGCCATCTCCATAACAGAAAAGTGCAAGGTGGGGCAGCAAGTACTGATGTAGAAGCTGCAGCAAGCTATCCAGAAAACCTAGCTAAGATAATTAATGAAGGTGCCTACACTAAACATCAGATTTCAAAGTAGGNNNNAGAGTGTTATATTGGAAGATACCATCTAGGAGTTTCATAGCTAGAGAGGAGAAGCCAATACCTGAAGCTTCAAAGCTTCAAAGGACAGGCTTGCTCTTGTTAGGGGCTGATGCAGCTGACAACTTTAACTTGAAGCCATTGTTCATTTATCATTCTGAAAATCCTGGGACCCTTGAGAATTATGCTAAATCTACTCTGTGCTCTTCGAATGGGACAACAAAGCCTAGACAACAGCTCATTTGTTTACATGGTTTGCTGAATAGTTTAGGCCTACTGTTGAAACCTACCACTCGGAAAAAAGATTATTTTCAAAATATAACTGCCCATTGACAACGCACCCAGTCACCCAAGGAATGATTGAGATGTACAACGATATCAGTGGTGTTTTCATGCTTGCTAACATAGCATCCATTCTGCATCCCCTGGATCAAGGAGTCATTTCAACTTTTAAGTCTTATTATTTAAGAAATACATTTGGTGAGACTATATAGCTGCCGTAAAAAGTGATTTCTCTGATAGATCTTGGCAAACTATATTGAAAACCTTCTGGTAAAGACACCATTCTAGATGCCATTAAGAACATTCATGATTCATGGGAAGAAGTTAAAATGGAAAGAAGATTCCAACCCTCATGGATGATTTTGAAGGATTCAAGTCTCCAATGGAGGGAGTAACTGCAGATGTGTTGGAAATAGCAAGAGAACTAGAATGATAAGTGAAGCCTGAAGATGTGACTGAATTGATGCAATCTCATGATTAAAATTTTAATAAATGAAGGATTATTCTTAGGGATGAGAAAGAAAGTGGGTTCTTGAGATGCAGTCTACCCCTGGTGAAGATGCTGTAAAGATTGTTGAAATGTCAAGAAAGGATTTAGAATAGTACATTAACTTAGTTGATAATCAGTGGCATGTTTTGAGAGGATGGACTCAAATTTGAAAGAACTGCTGCTGTATGTAAAATGCTATCAAACAGCATTTCATGCTAGAGAGAAATTGTGAAAGGGAGAGTCAATCAATGTGGCAAACTTTATTGTTTTCTACTTTAAGAAGTTGCACAGCCACCCTAAACTTTAGCAACCACCACCACCCTAATGGTTACAGCCATCAATATAAAGTCAAGACTGTCTGCCAGCAAAAAGACTATGACTCACTGAAAGCTTAGATGATGGTTAGCATTTTTGGCAATAGAATTTTATGTAATTAAGGTATGAACATTTTTTTACACACTTAATAGACTACTTATAGTATAAACATAACTTTTATATGTGCTTGGAAACCAAAATGTTTACTTGACTCCTTTTATTCCAATATTCTCCCTCTCTCTCTCTCTCTCTCTCTCTCTCTCTCTCTAAAGGTTTTATTTATTTATTTGAGAGAGAGCACAAGTGAGAGCACAAGAACAGGAGGAGGGAGAAGCAGGATCCCCACTGAGCAGGGAGCCCCATGCGGGGTTCAGTTCCAGGACACTGAAATCATGACCTGAGCCAAAGGCAGCTGCTTAACCGACTGAGCCACCCAGGCTCCCCTGCAAATATTCTCTTTATTTCTCAGAGATATTAGCTAAAGCTGTTACTATGGAGAATTGACTGTAAAATGGTAAGTCTCATGGAGAGCAATTAGAAGACAATTGTATTATTCTTATCAAGAGAAGTTAGGCCTGAACAAAATTTAAAATCAGACTGACCAGAGTCCAATGATACCTTTGCCATCTAGTAACTGTAAAGGACTTAAATTCACTAACAAAATGAATAATGTAGGATTGTGTGAAATAATGTTTGAAAATCATTTAGTGTGCATGCACATCCACATGCTCAGTTGATGCAATGTGAGGATTAAGAGTCAGTTCACAATTATGGTCATCAGTAATGGTTGTGAGGAGTAAAGGAAAGATGGCTCTTGAATATTATAATGAGAGTTTTAGTTGGGTTGGTAGGTGGGAGATTGTGCTTTTCTGAAGATAGAGAAGACAGAAAAAGCTACAGGTTTGAGAAAAAAAGTTCAGCTTTGGATATGTTGAGTTTGATGTGACAGCAGGAAAATTTTCAAAAGTGACTTCAGAAGGACTTGATGAGTGGTCGAGACCTATGTTGGAACAAGTTTGAAGAATGGAAAGGTGAAACAAGCCATGGAAAGGATGTAGACACTGGATGACTCACTATGAAGTAGCATGTTGACTATATGAATAGAATGTTCCAACTTCTATAAGAGAGAAAGGAAGGACTCAAATAGCCCTAACTTGTGGTCACTTTTGAAAATGCATATGTGATAATATTAAATTTAAGTGGAAAGATGTATTCAACAGAGAATTAGCCACTCATATCAATTTGACTCACTTAAATAGAAAAATAAAAGATTAGGTTCATAAAATATTATTTCCGCAAGTGGAAAGGTGATAATAGCTAAAACATAAATAAGTTTGATATCTTAATATATTGCTTGTTTAAAAATAATTAATAATATTTTTCTCTTAGGCAATACTATAAATATAAGAAAATACAGAATAGATTTGTAATTGAAAATTGTATTTATGCCCTAACACATTTGTATAAGAAAATGAATATTTCCATTACTAAATTTCATTCTACCTTTTGTGTGCTCATTTCTCATTTATTATACAATATTCCTTGGTATGTAAACTAGTATTTAATGAAAATAAATCATGGGGTGATGCGAAAATAAAATTAAAATAATTTTGTTGATGTGATTATCCTAAATTAATCTATTTTAGAATACTTGTATCATTTTTATCTGATAGATATTTTAAAAAATATCTGTTGAGTCTTCCAATCACTAGTGATTATAATAGGACCTAAATTGTGATTAAAATAATCAAACAAACAGGGACACCTGGTCGGTTAAGCATCCAACTCTTGACTTCAGCTCAGGTCATGATCTGATATTTGCAGAATGGAGCCCTGTGCCAGGTGCTGTGCTCAGCACGGAGTCTGTTTGACTTTATCTCTCCCTCTCCCTCGGTCCTTCCCTGCCCCTGCTCTCTCTCCCTCTCTTTCAAATAAATCTTTAAAAAAAAATAAATGAGAAAAAAAAAGTATTTCTCTCTTGGCAAAGAGTTCACCAATAAGACAAAGGAAGTAAACCAACTCTGTTGAAACAGATTGCACATTGATTATTCAAGTAGATCTAATCATAAACATAGCTACTGTCTCAAATGTACGTAATTTGTTCTTTAACATTTTTGATTGAAGTAGATCAGATTAAGGATTACATCACTGAAATTCACAATTGTTTTTTGCTGTCAAAATGTTTAAACAGGAAGAGACCTTGGTAAATTCTACCTCAGCAAAGTACTAGGGATTTGCAAAGCATGTTTAATAAACACTGTTTAACAAATAGAGTCCACAGACTACTGATCTGATCCTGTGATTAAAAAGGGATCCCGGAGGCAATTTACGATGTCCAGAGTAAATAGAAAATGGGAACTAAAACATTGTTTTCACATTTTACAAGTCTAGAATGCATGAATAGCCAATATTTCCACTCATTAAATTTCATTTATAGAAATCACTAGGGGCCTAGAGATTGTGTATGTACTATAAGGACTATGTTGGCCATTTTGTATTGTTCAGTATATGTTAACACAATGCATTTTGTCTCCACTTATTGTTTTATCACATCATTAACACGCTATTATTACTGTTTGTTAACATTTTCACTTTGTTAATATTATCATCTTGCATTAGAGCTCCAATTCATAATAATAAATCAATGGCTCATTGAAAGAGTTTATGGAAGCATCATAGCAGTAATAAATATAAAAACATTAATGATTTAATTTAGAATTTAATTGTAAATGTAAATGAAGAGAACCTAAGGGTAAATTTATTTTATCCTTATCTTTGCCTTCTGAGAGCTCTGAAAGATCACCTCCATTTCATTGTCCTCTCAAGGTACCCCAAGCCCTTGACAATCCCTACATTCAGGACATGTTCATTCACATTCTGGACTCACTTTGTGTATGGAAACTAGAGACATATGGCATACTTGGGAAGCAAAGGACTTAAAAGTGAATGTAGATCTTAACTATGACCTCCCTAACCTATCTCAGTATCCTTTAAAACTGAGACAATATTAATAACTGCTATCAAATATTATATATTATATTAATATGTTTAATCATAACATTTATAACTAAATATTAAATATTATTGCTATTTAAGAATAATTATAATTATTACTATTAATCTATTATCCAAAGACTCCTTGACAAGGGGCTTCTTGTTTCCACCTCTAGGATCTGCAACACACCCATTTTACCCAGAGGTGGGGGAAACAACACAAAGTATTACCAATTGGTCCAAGATTTGCCAGTCATGAATAACATTGTAAAATCAGATTCCTTTGTGTTTCAAATTTCAGTACTGTATCTTCATGTTCATACATCCTATACCGTTCACTTTGCCACTGTTTACTTATACTCTGATTTCTTCAGCATATACCTTCACCCTAACTCCCAATACCTATTCTCCTTTACGTGGAATATCAGTAATATACCTGGATAGTCATGCCATAAGGATTTACAGAAAGAGCCAACTTATTTTGCTGAGCCATTAAATGCATATCTAAGGGTTTTGGTATTGCCTTGCAATTACACTCTTATGTAACATTTAGATGACTTCTTTCTCTGTTCTACAGCATTCAACAATTCTCTGCAAGGTACCCAAGAATTATTAAAAATTTTGGCTCTATAGGGATGTAAGGTATCAAGAGATAAAATCATCCCATCATTTAGATCTAAATGAGACAGAGCTCATGGAATATTAAAATTAAAGATTGCTAAACTGATGAAAAGACTTAATCTCTCCTGGCCTGAGATTTTACTCTTAGCCCAGATTGCCTTCCAGTCTTTTTCTGCTGGGTCACACTAATATCCTCATACAAAATAGTAACTGGCTAATCTTTCAAAATTCTTTATCCTTCTCAAGCCCTTGAAGATTCTAACATGATCAATCAAGACATTGTAAAATACTTCAAGGGACATATTAATTATATTCACACTTCTCATCAATGAGTTGAGGCTGTTTTCCTCTAGTCTTTCCTTCTGTACCCCTGTATAACTTACAGATTGAAAACTTACTTCTCTCGAGAGGACATCATCAGAAGACTAATCTTCAACTCTGTGTGAAAGACCCTTGTCATCCATCTTACCACTAACATTGCTACCAAACTTCAGGAGGGCCAAATTAGATGCATGTTTCTTTACCAAAAAGACACAAAAGCTACTCTGAATGGTAGGCACCCATTTGGAGAGCTTAAACATGACTCTCTCAAGATCCCTCAGAAGAAGATGGCACACCAGGTATACCACTTTCCCAAGTACTTTGGATCAAACGGATGGCAACGCAAGTTAGTTGGCTTCTCTTCAAGGTGTTGGAACAAGGCCCTGTAAGATTCCTTTATTTCCTATCTTCACTATTTTTGTCGTCCTTCTTTTCTATATACTCCTTCTCTATCTCCTCCAATGTTAACACATGCCATCCACATAATTGCCCCCCCCATTGCAACTACAGCCTTCAAAAATGAGCCTTACTTTTTATTATCTCCTCCCTTACTTCATCCAACCTGTTCTCCCATTCCTTCATTCAACTCATATCATAGTCTCACAACCCTATTTCTGATTTCTGGTTATATACTCATTTTTCTTTGGAAGCCTCCAGCTTCCTCCAAATTCCTATACCTATTTCAGATTTAAAGACATTTATCACTCAGGGGTCTTTTGGTTTCTCTCTCTAGATTTAAAAATGAACTTTTTTCAATACGTTTCCAGAAGGGCCATCTTTGTTTTCACCCTAACATTATCAAGGGTCCTTTCATGAGCCTAAGTATTTATAATTACACATACTCTGCTAACAATGGAAATACTTACATTTTTATTATGAAAGTCAAGGGTACATATTCCTTGTCTTATTATATGCTCTAATAGGCCCAGATGACCCTAAGTATAATTTCACTTGTTATGCTTGGGATTAATTTTCCTTTAAACAAAAACCAAGAACTTTTTTCTTCCCAATTTAATGGGACAATGTCTCCAACAAAAAGTCCAGTATAAACTCTGAAGTACAAATCTATGGGACAATTATTTCCATAACACACCTGGATAGACCTTAATGGGAAATATTTTATTTATGGCAACATTGCCTATTGGTGTCTGCTACTAATTGGACTAGATCCTGTTATCAAGCTAACCTTATGAGCTCTTGTCAAATCTTTAATGAGACCTCCTTTTTTTTCTCACCTTAACTACTCTATTTGGATTTGAGTTTTCTAGGCTCTAGATAATCCAGGAGGCAAAAAAAAAAACAAAACAACAACAACAACAACAACAACAACAACAACAAAAACTGTCACAGCTGGAGACTTAGATGCAAACTCCCAGTTCCAGAAGGATATTAGGACTGTCCTTTATTACCAGATTTTTAACAAGGCTTAGAAGAGACTAAAAGGTTGGAAGTAAGCCTAAAAGACGTTAATATTGCAGCAGATATTGTATTCATGCTTGGAGCAGCTGCCATATGATGCACTCAAGGAGTTCACTGGAAGTCCTGCATTTTCCATGCTCTACTCCAGGAAATAACTAGGACTGAGGACAATCTTATCAAAACCACCATCATTGCCAGAAAGCCACAGTGACAACAGTGGGTGGTCTACAATTACCTACCTTTAGGTATTATTCTAGCTCTCAGAGGGACTCCTTGCACATGGGCTAAGTGACTATGGTGCATAAGTTACCTGGGACTTCTCAGATGTCTATACCATAATCAAAACTATTCAAAGAGAAAACTGAGAAGTCAGATTTCCACTATTATCACTCTACAACCTAAGGATGCTGTGGCCCCAGTGTCCCGGAATCATCTTAGTAGCTCTGTTCAAACCTCAGAATTCTGTTTTATTTCCTTACTGAATCTAAGTGTTATTTTTTTTATTTAAATTCAATTAATTAACATATAGTGTATTATTAGTTTCATAGGTCGAGTTTAGCGACTCATCAGCTGTATATAACACCCAGTGCTCATTACATCACGTGCCCTCCTTAATGTCCATCATCCAATTATCCCATCCCCCAACCCACCTCCCCTCCACCAACCCTTAGTTTGTTTCCTATAGTTAAGAGTCTCTTATGGTTTGTCTCCCTCTCTGATTTTGTCTTAATTTATTTTTCCCTCCCTTCCCCTATGATCCTCTGTTTTGTTTCTTAAATTCCACATATGAGTGAAATCATATGATAATTGTCTTTCTCTGATTGACTTATTTCACTTAGCATAATACCCTTTAGTTCCAAATAGTAAGATTTCATTTTTTTGATGGCTGAATAATATTCCCTTTTATATCTATACCACCTTTTCTTTATCCATTCATCTGTTGATGGACATCTGGGCTCTTTCCATATTTTGGCTATTGTGGACATCATTGCTGTAAACGTTGGGGTACAGGTACCCCTTCGAATCACTATGTATCCTTTGGATATAAATGTTATTTTTTATTTATTCCCAGGCGTACTATCATCAAGTGCCTGATCTCTAATTCCCTCCAACAGTCAATCTGACAACATGCTCAACAGAGGATACAGCTAGTCCTTCAAGGCCAAGGAGAGCATGAAGTCCATTCCACCATGAAAACTACTTTGGCCAGCTTTAACCTCACAATGACTCCTAATTTATCCCTGATTGTGTTTAAAGACCTACTTTGTTTAAACAACAGAGGATATTGACCAAGTGCACACAGTTGCCCATTAGTAACAAACCGACTCGATTTGACCAAACTTAAGCAGGACTTGTCTCCTCACATGAGAGTCAACTTGGCTCACCCCCAAGCTTATCCAAGCAAACATCTTCCCATAATGCCTCATTCTGATTTCGGAAATACATATATCCTGGCAAACCATCTGGATCATGCTATCTGCCTACTCTCATCTCTTGCCATGATCCTTTGAGAAGTTTGTGCACACCCTGCTTACCCCTTCTACCATAAAGCCTTTTTTTTTTCTGTTTGATTTTTGATTTGCTTGTAGATTCTGAGGTTGAAGGACTCTTTATATTGCAGTAGGCTTTTCTAATAAAATATCTCTTAAGTCTGATTTGTCTTTATTTGACCATGTCTGTACTTCAGTTTTATAAAAATTTATTGACAAAGTTTACTGCTGGAGTGTCAGCAGGTTCTGTTCTTCCAGAGAGTTAATATTTGTGCAGATGCTCTGGGAATCTTGAGCAAAATGACTTCTGACCTGGGGGCTGGTTTCACTGACAAAATAGAAGTTTAAAGATAAAGATTATTAAAAATTTCAAGATGGTGACAGAACATTTAATCAAGGATGTGGACATTCCTGAATGTAGGGATCTGTCTGACTAAACTTGTCTCACACTAATGAAGCTGGGAGCTTTCCAAGGGATTGGAATCAGGGCCTTATCAGGGCAGAGCCCAGCCCTGAGTAGGAGCCCACCACAATGTCAGCCCAGTGAGATTTAACAAAAGCTACAGACACACGGCTGCTATGACTCTATTTTTTTTCCCTGTTTATCATAGGGAGGTCTATTATACCAACTCTGTCCAATTTTTTAATATAAAGTGACAAAGGAAAGTACCTTTTAAGTTAGAAGTTTTCTGAACCAAGAAATATCACATCTGAGCTTTGAATTTTTAGTCTGTTATTAGATGGGGCATTTTAGTTTCTTTTCTGAAAAAGAGGATAATTATACTTTGTGCACAAAAAGGAGTATAAGCTTAATATGGATATTTTTGGCCTGGAGTGTTATCATCATTAACGCTATTCATAAATGTCCTATTCTTTCCTGCTAGAAACAGTCTGAGATAACTCTTTGTTCACTGGAACATGGACATTGTTTTTCTGAAGAAGTTATATGTGAAGTACTTAGGAAGAAGATTTTAGAATCAGTCACCACATTCTCCTTTTTCTGCTTTTGATAGCATGAAGGCATGTGTCATGTTGGAGCCTCTGTTAACCGAGGTCTCCGGGAAACAGCAATGATCAAGTCCCTGTGCCAAACCATGCGCATATGCACTGAACAAAAATAAAATTTTGATGTTTTAAGCAATTGAAAATTTAGTTTTATATTCTATAAGTAATCCAGGATGGTGTCAGTAATAAATTATATAACACAGTGGCAAGATAGTGACTATTGAAAAAAGTACTATAACATAAGGGCCATGTTGAAATTTAAATTGGGAATAGATATCAGGGTAGGACTCACTACAAAGATTTTGGGGTTATTTTTAAATAAAAACCAGTGATTCCTCTAAAATTTATCATAGTTTTCAAGAATAAACAGAAAATAATGCTTGCAGTGCTAAATTACTAAATTACTGAAAGCAGTGAACAGACCAAACCTAGATGTCATTTAAATTGCAACCTATGAGGAAAAAACTCAAAGACTATTACATCATATACTTAAGAAAGTGTAAAACAAGTTTTAAAACAAGATTTAAAGTTGATAGAAAATATACTCAGGAAAAAGAATAAGTTGTTGGCAGTTTATTTATTTTCTCATTGTTACATGCCTAATTTGTATATAATATCACTGAGATATAATCAATTAAAGTAATTAGAAGCCAAAACATTATTTTCATAACATGATTTTTTAGAATGGCACAAAACTGTTATTAGACACATATTTAGGAAAAAGAGCTTAGTGATTTTTTTATATGTTTATTGCTGAAATGCATAATATAGGAAGGAGGTTTTTCCTTTAGTTAATGACAATTTTAAGATACAATATAAAATGGAATATAATATTTTAGTGTGTCAGTGGATTGTCAATTATGTAGCAACAAGGAGGCATTTACTACCAAATTAAAAATATCACACATGAATTTTAAGCCATTTCTGACATATTCCTAGAGAAAATCTGGAAGTCAAGGAAATTTCTATACATTTTATACATTTATTCATTGTTGAAAAACATTCTAAAAATGTATCACTTTAATGTATCCATCAGTGTAGATCTCCTCAAGTGCATGGTATTTATTAGTAGAGAGTAAGTATAGAAGTGTGATGACTTTAGAAGAAAAGATGCATTTAAAAAAATAATTTAAAAATTGTTCATAAAATAATTGTAGAAAAGCTATTTCTATAATGTAAAATAACTACTCTCAATTTATATCTCCGGGATAAAGTCAATACCTCGAATACCCTAAACTGATCTATTCAGGAACTTTTAGTTTTCTAAGATTTTCATCTAAGAAAAATTATTTATTTGCAGTCTTTTGAACTTCAGTATGCAAATTTAGGATTTACATATCATACAATTTAATTATGCATGTTTGACCTTTATATTCACTTGATTTCTAATAAATTTTTGTAAGCAACATAGTACTTATCCAAGCTTTATTTATTCAAGCTATTTAGCTGTATGGAAAAAAGCAAAGATGAATTTGAATATCCTAAAAATAGCACAATAGTAATAAGGATAACTAACATTTATTGAGCTTTGTGCCAAGGAGTATGCTAGAAGTATCATACAGATTACTTTATGTAACCATCACAAAAGGGGCTATTATCCTCTCTTTAGAGATTTGTAAACTTTGGTTTGGTTAAGTGGAGCAACAATGTTTGTAAGGCCATGCCACTAATTAGTCCAATCTTGACAGTCTCTCTCCAAAATTTATATTCTTAATGTTATGTTCTTGTGTTTTACTGATTCACCTTACATCTTGCATCTGGACCTTTCATTCAACATCCATTGAAGTCAGTTCCTAAAGTTATTAAAATCAGGTGGCCTCTTGTAATATAACTATTATTAATTTCTTTGTCTTTACCCTTCATTGTTTCTAACTTAAAATTGCATAGAATTGCATCATCTTTTATTCACAATCTGAAATTGTTTCTCATTTCTTATTGAACAGTCTAAATAGTTTAGTGTTTAGGATCTTTCATAATATAGTAATAATTTAGGTTTTCAAAACTTAATTCCAATTTTTCCTGCATAAAATCCTTACACATTTCACATACACTTAAAGTAGGGGTATTACAGGAGGGAAGGGCAATTTCTTTCATATACTGTTACAACTTACCCAGAAATGGACCCACAACTACATGCTCAACTCATCTTCAATAAAGCAGGACAGCAACATGCAAAAGGATGAAACTGGACCACTTTCTTAGGCCATACAAAAAGAAATTCAAAATGGATGAAAGACCTAAATATGAGACAGGAAACCATCAAAATCCTAGACTAGAACACAAGGAGCAACTTTTTGACAGCAGGTGTAGCAACTAGACACATCTCCAGAGGCAAGGGAATCAAAACCAAATATGAACTATTGGGACTTCAACAAGTAAAAAGCTTCTGCACAGTGAAAGAAGCAACAAAACTAAAAGGCAGTCTACAGAATGGCAGAAAATATTTGCAAATGAAATATCTTATAAACAGTATCCAAAATCTGTGAAGAACTTATCAAATTCAACACCCAAAAAACAAATAATCCAGTTAAGAAATGGGCAGAAGACATGAATAGACATTTTTTCCAAAGAAGACACACAGATAGCTAACAGACACGAGAAGATGCCCAACATCACTGATCATCAGGGAAATACAAATCAAAACCACAATGAGATACCACCTCAAACCTGTCAGAATGGCTAAAATTAACAACACAGGAAACAACAGATGTTGGCAAGGATATGGGGAAAGGGGAACCATCTTACACTGTTGGTGGGAATGCAAACTGGTATAGCCACTTTGGAAAGCAGTATGGAGGTTCCTCAAAAAGTTAACAATAGGGACACATGGGTGGCTCAGTCGGCTAAGCATCTGCCTTTGGCTCAGGTCATGATCTCAGGGTTCTGGGAATAAGCCCTGTGTCAGGCTCCCTGCTCAGTGGGGAGCCTGCTTCTCCCTCAGCTCCTCCCTCCATTCATGCTCTCTCACTCTCTCACTCATTTCCACTCTCTCAAATAGATAAATAAAGTCTTTAAAAATTATAAAAAATTGTTTTTAAAGTTAACACTAGAGCTACCCAATGACCCAGAGTTACACTGATAGGTATTTACTCAAAGAATACAAAAATACATATTCAAAGGGGCTCATGCACCCCAGTGTTCATAGCAACACCATCAACAATACCAAATTATGGAAAGAGCCCAAATGTCTATTGACTAATGAATGGATAAAGAAGATGTGGTATATACATACAATGGTATATTACTCAGCCATCAAAAAGAAAGAAATCTTGCCATTTGCAACAACGTGGATGGAGCTGGTATGTACTATGCCAAGCAAAATAAGTCAGAGAAAGGCAAATACCATATGATTTCACTCATACGTAGAATTTAAGAAAACATGAAGATAGGGGAGGGGAAAAAAGAAAGGGAAGCAAACCATAAGAGACTCTTAACTACAGAGAACAAACTGAGGGCTGAAATAGGGGAGGTGGGCAGAGGATGGGCTAAATGGGTGAAGGGTATTAGGGAGGGCACCTGTCTTGAGCACTGGGTGTTATATGAAAGTGATGAATCACTGAATTCTATTCCTGAAACGAATATTATACTATATGTTAACTAACTAAAATTTAAATAAAAATTTGAAAAAAAGAAAGAAAGAAAGAAATTTGAATTTCAGGCAAAAAAAAAAAAAACTGTTACAACTCACAGTATATTACTATCCTTTCTGTTCTTCAGACCCTAGCTCAAAATAGTAATCTTTTAATTTCCATCTAGAAATAATTTATCTTTTGTTTGATATTTGTGAATTAACTGTTTTATTGCAAGTTTATTGCTCTAATCTTTTTATTTTGGTGAAATTCAAGAATTTGATAAATATCTATTCAATTCAGAGGACTGAGTTAGAACATAGAAATACGAAGGCTTATCAATCTCAAGTCTCAGAAATAGCTAAATGTCATTTCAGTTTTACAGAAACAAAATGGTAATTGTGAATTTGGGAAAAGGTACTAGGCATCATGTTCGTGTCTACTAATTTAATATAAAGCATCAGATTGAAAATGAGAAGTTTATTGAATTTATTTGTCACATTTTATTACACATTATTATTAGAAAGTCTCAAATGGCTCCTAGTATTTGGAACAAGATCCTGTCTTTCCACATTATGAGGGATGAGGGATGAGGGATGAGATATACCAAAACTTAGCTGAAGAAGGGAGCCTGACAAAGTACAGCAGATGGTAATACAACTTCCTGAAGGTCTTTTTCTCCACCATCTAAATATGGTTCTCTGTGGTTATTGCTGTGTCAACACTTGGTTGTTTTGTTGGTTTCTAGAAGCTGAATTTTGTGCTTCATCATAGTCATTTTATACCTACAGCTTGCTTATACCACCTACCTGTAAGATCTTTTACAAATAACTAATTTGAGATGAAAATAGCTTATGAATTAAGAGCTAATGTTTCTTCCTATGTGTATCTCTTTATAAATAAGGAAACCTTTCTGAGAATTTCCAACAACTTTGCCTAAATCTCATTGGCAAAAATGTTACCCCAGCCACCTCAAAATTAATAACTAGCTAACATGGGGAACCATATTGTCAAGATTTGCCTACTCAGGATTTAGCTCTGAGCTTATGATAGGGTCATATTTCTCAATCAAACTATTTTAAAATTAACATCTCATAAATGTTTCATGAAATACTACTTCCAAGTATTTTGAATATTTGCTTTTAAGAATAAAGATTTAGGGGTGCCTGGGTGGCTCAATCGTGTGTGACTTGTGGTTTCACCTCAGGTCATGATCTCAAGGTCATGAGACTGAGTCCCACATCAGGCTCTGCACTCAGTGGGGAGTCTGCTTGGGATTCTCACTTCTTCTCTCTTTTCACCTCTCCCAACTTGCACTCGTGAGCTCTCTCTCTAAAATATATAAGGGTGCCTGGGTGCCTCAGTTGATTAAGCGACTGCTTTCAGCTCAGGTCATGATCCTGGGGTCCTGGGATCAAGTCCTGCATCCAGCTCCCTGCTCAGCAGGGAGCCTCTTCTCCCTCTCCCTCTGCCTGCCACTCTCCCTGCTAGTGCTCTCTCTCTCTGTCAAAATAACTAAATAAAATCTTTAAAAAATTATAATAAAATAAAATAAATAAATATTTAAAAAATAAAGATTTAATTATTACTTTTTAGATAACCAAGTGTGGGTATTCCCATGTTAAGCAAACTCAAATAGTTTTCCTTCTTATAGGCATTCGCAGAGCCTTTAATATACTAAATCACTTTGCAGAGAGCATAACTGGCAGCATTTTCTTTCTTTCTTTTCTATTTTTTTTAAAGTTTTAGTTAATTAATATTTGAATTCCAGTATTGCTATCATACAGTGTTCTATTAGTTTCAGGTATACAATATAGTTGTTCAATAATTCTATACATGACTCAGTGCTCATCATAAGTGTACTCTTAATCCTTCTTTACCCATTTCATCCATTACCCCACCCACCTACCTTCATGTAGCCATCAGTTTGTTCTTTATAGCTACAATTCTGGGTTTTTGTTTCTTTCTTTTTTAATTTGCCTATTTGTTTTGTTTCTTAAATTCCATATATTAGTGAAATCATATTAGTCTTTCTCTGACTGACTTATTTCACTTAGCATTGTAACCTTTAGATTCATCTGTGTTGTTGCAAATGGCAAGATTTCATTATTTTTATAACTAATATTCCATTGTATATATATATACCACCTCTTCTTTATCCATCCATCTATTTATATACACTTTACACTTGGGTTGCTTCCATAATTTGGCTATTGTAAATAATGCTGCAATAAACATAGGGGTGCATATATCTTTTTGAATTAGTGTTCTTATATTCTTCTGATAAATACCCAATAGTGGAATTACTAGATAATATGGTAATTCTATTTTTAGTTTTTTAGGAACCCCCATCCTCTTTTCCAGAGTGGCTGCACCTGTTTGCGTTCCCACCAACAATGCATGAGGGTTCCTTTTTTTTTTTTTTTCACATCTTTGTAATTGGCAGCATTTTCAAAACTTTCTTTCCCTTCTCATGAAATGTTTGTTAGATCTATGTACTGTAGAACACATTTTCGTAAATATTACTCTAGTAAATGGCCACATTGCAAAAATGGTTTTCTCTTCCCTACAGAATTCAAGCTGTGGAACTGCCAATTGGTGTTGGATCAGGGCTTAATAACTAAAATCATTTCATATAATGAAGCTAGTTAGAAGAGCAGTATATTACTTTAGATAGTGTTACGTAAGTAACAGCTACCAAGAGGGAATGACAGTGAATTCACTTGAAAAGTGGGTAACTAATAGTGGTATCACATGTCAGTCGCCTAGTTTATATTGTCAGTGTAGGAATATGATTAGTTGAAAGGAATGAAGAATCTTTTACAGAAACCATGCGTTTTGGTTGAGACTAAATTTGGCTTTTCGACCACATTCAAACAGCCAATCTCCTAGTAAGACTATTTAGGACTACTAAGGTTTTGTACAATCACACACTATGTTTAATTTTGTTTAATTTGGGATATGTGAAAAATAAAGATTTGCGCACTTTAAGGAGAACTATGATAAAAATGGAGGAGAAATAATTTGAAGAAACGAGATTAACTGTAAAAGTAAAAAATGTCAGGTCTTAATAGCAGTATGTTTCTGATTCCAGGCTAATGAAAGTATTCATGGTAAGGTGAGGGAGATTGAGCAGAATGGAAAGTGTAAAAGAGGTCAGCAGTTGGGAGACTAGTTGCTCCATTAAACTAGTGACTAGATCACCTTGGTGCCTTCCTGATTGGAGAATGAGAGAAAGAGCCTTTAAAAAATCATGGAAGGAGACCGACCTCTGTTCTCTTTTTGAAACTTCTTTTTACTATTATAAAGAGTAAGGATATTGGGGCGCCTGGGTGGCACAGCGGTTAAGCATCTGCCTACGGCTCAGGGCGTGATCCTGGTGTTACGGGATCGAGCCCCACATCAGGCTCCTCCACTGTGAGCCTGCTTCTTCCTCTCCCACTCCCCCTGCTTGTGTTTCCTCTCTCGCTGGCTGTCTCTATCTCTGTCAAATAAATAAATAAAATCTTTAAAAAAAAAAGAGTAAGGATAAAGAATATATAAATGCAAGCAAAATATTAAAGTTCTTAAGTAAATCTAAAGATTAGAGGTAAGCAGTAATTATGGGGAGGCAAAAGAACTCCCCATTAAAGAACAAAATGGGGATTAGATAAAGTCCTTCAAAAAAAATTGATCTATGGACCTAAAAAAGAGACAAAAGAACTGTAATTTCAATAGATTTAAAAAAAAAAAGATATATGACTGCATACCAACTTCACCAAGGCCTGTTGATTTTATATCAACACAATATAAGAACCAACTATGGAAAGCTCTTCACCATTGAAAGAGAGCTTATCTAACTTCTACTTAGCTGTAGGAAAATATACCTAATGTAACAATTTAATTCCATTGGAAAATACATTGCAAAAAAAAACAGATATAGTAAAGTCCAGAGCCAATAATTATTTATCTTAAAACTCTAGATATGATATTGGTTTTTTTTTAATTTAAGTTTTTATTTTAATTCCAGTTAGTTAACCTAGTGTTATATTACTTTCAGGTATACAATACAGTGATTCAACACTTCCATACATCACCCTGTGCTCATCATGACAAGTGCACTTGGTTTTTAACATCAATATGTTTTAAAATAAGCATCATGTTTTGAAAAGCTTTGTCAGGTAGGCAGAGTTTGGCAAAATGCAAATAGGAAAGAAACATGTTATTGCAAATAATAGCAAATTCTTACAATTCCCAAAGAAAATATTCACATGCATGGTTTCTGCAGAGGTTATATTGGGACTTACCAATACCTAAGCTACATACTTTTCATGGACATCCATATCAGGTGGGCTGCCCTTAGAAATATTGCAGAAGTTGAATATGAATGCCCATGGGGTATTTCTGGTACAATAGCTTGTTGAGCTCATCTAAAATTTCTTCCCATAAATATATTTATTACCTTGGTCTTCAACATAGTATAGTCTCAGCAATATGTCACTTTTTTAGAGAAAATCAAAATGTAACTAAAATTTTTTCAGGACTTGACTAGGAAATATGTTAAAATTTTTATAGCTAAATCTTCCACTTTTTGTTTGCTTCATCTGAATTCTTGTGGTAATCAAGTCATAAAAATGTTCTCCATAAAATTCTTAAATATGTGGCACTACTGAATATATATTCAAGGTACCTTATTACCTGGATCAAAATGTATCCTCTTGTCTTGACATCTTTCCATGAGAATTCAGCTAACATTACCCCAGAAGGTGTTGTCTAAAAGTGTTAAGTAACTTTTTTTCTTGATGCCTTTTTCACAATTGAGAAACCAAACAATTATTAAAAAGCTCTTGCCAAAAAAGAAAACATCTCAATATGAAATCAACCCTGTGGCACATTCAAACTGCAATACTTGGTGAGGGAAAGAAAATTGATTAAATATTATTTAGTCTTTCAGAAAGATCTACAATCCTTAAAATTATTATTTTAATTGATTTTGTTTATGATTTTTAATTAAATATTTGGAGTTTATATTCATAACCACTCTATTTTTTTTTTTTAGAAAAAGTAAACAGTTAACTCGTTTATTCAACCAGACCTCTATTATTAATCTTATTGCTGTGTGTTCTGGTGTTACAGCCATAAAAAGGAAATTCCTGTCTTCACAGGACTTACCTCCTAGTGGTGAGAGGTGGATGAACACCTATAAAAAAATGGGTAAAATACATACCTACCATCGTATTTAATTTTTAGCTTTCTTCACTCCTTTTTTTCCCTTACTTCTTCACCACTGTCCTAGGTTATGGACACTTTTACATTACTAAAAGAATATCCAAAAGATTATTTGTTTCATTATCACGGTAAACTTGAGCAATTCTTTTGAAATATTTACCTTTCTTCACTTTAGTAATCCCTGCTTTTTCTAAACAAATAACTACTTAATCTTCTCTCTTGGTTACTCCTTCTCTGGTTTTCCACGAGCCATGTGTGCATTCTTGGCACTCCTCTCTACGTCCAGAACTTTTTTCTCTTCACTCTACATACATAACAGAAGTGATCTCATCTACTCTGTCTCACTTACAATCCACGTCTTTTTTTTTTTTTTAAGATTCTATCTATTTATTTGAGAGAGACAGAGGTAGCAAGAGAGAGAGCACAAGCAGGAGGAGAGGGAGAAGCAGGCTTCCCGCTGAGCATGGAGCTTAATGTGGCCAAGACCCAGAGATCAGGACCTGAGCCGAAAGCAGATGCTTAACCGACGGAACCACCCAGGCATGCTACAATCCACATGTTTCTGAGTTATACGTTTATATCCCTCTTCAGAGGACCAGAGATTTATATTCACTACCAACTGGTCTTCTGCATTTGGATTTTATGAAAGCATTTCAAATTTAGTATATTCAAAACCCCATCTCATCTTTTCCTCTAAAAGCTCTTTTCAGTTCTTCCCAATATCATCCCCATACATAAATCAGACTCCCTCTTTTTTTCAATCTCATCCCTTCAGGTATTCAATGAGTACTATCTTCTCTACTTTTTTTCAATGTTTCTGTAATCCATTTACTTTCTGCCATTCCAGTGTGACTGTCTCAGACCACCAGTATCTCTCAACTGGATCATATCATTTTGATATACAGCTTCTTGATACTGGCCTTTCTACCCCTAGAGCTTTTCCCTTTACAGTCTTTTTTGCATTCTGGTAGTGTGAGCTTTCAATGTAAATCTCTCTCTAATCATCTTTCAGTTTAAATTCCTTGGATATAGTCCAGATTCATTAAAACAGTTCATTAGCCAACCCGTGGTTATTTCTCTAACTTCATCTCCTGTCTATTCTCTGATTTATCCTCTAATGTCCAGAAGTACATTTCTCCATGTTATGTGTTGTGTCTCAGTCTTTTTGCAAGCTTTCTCCTCTTCTTGGAATGCATTTCCCATCTCTTTCCACAAGTCTAATTTCTACTTAATGAAGTATATGGGTAAAGAGCACAGGACTTCTCGTCAGACAAATCTGAGTTCAGATATTAACTCTGGCATTTATACTGAAATATGAGTTGAGAAAGTTTTTAAGACTCTTCAGGTCTTTAAAATGTGAGTATTGTACTTATTTGATCTGGTTGCTGCAAGAAATAAGTGTCATAATGTATGTACAGTGCCTTGAGAAGGGATATAGAATATGCCACCCCAAAATATGCCACTTTTATATAAGGATTATTTTGAGCTCAAGCCAATTTAGAATCAACAGATTTAAGAAGAGTTTCCTGCTATCCCCTTACTTGCTTAAAAACAAGACATAGATTTTCCTTTGTGAAGATGTCCCTCTTGTATCAGGAGGAGAAGAGCACTCTTACTACTAGAGACTAAGAGTCGACAGAGAGATGGGTTTGCATAAACAGACCTTACTAAAATATGGATAAAATAACATTTATCTTTCATTAGTTCCCCATATATTTCCTAGTTACTTCCCCATGATTTATCATCTTTTGAAGCCCCAGACCCCTTTCCTTTGTTAAGATGGTGTATAAGCCCCTGAGACTACCTACTTATTTGAGGTTCACTTCTTTGCTGTGAACTTCTGTGCACATAAAGTATTAAAAAAATTGTATGTTTTCTTTCTTCTTCTAGGGTGTCCTTTGTTAGTTTAATTTGCAGGCCCCCATTTTCAA
The DNA here is from genome assembly GCF_017311325.1 of Ursus maritimus. NCBI lineage: Eukaryota > Metazoa > Chordata > Mammalia > Carnivora > Ursidae > Ursus > Ursus maritimus. Next base: position 56,025,357 of record NW_024424452.1, read on the forward strand.
AATTTAAGGTGGTAAAAGGAAACAGTATATAGATATTTAAAATTCCATATAACAATTTTATTCCCAGGATTTTTAGCTTTAATTTTTAGTGTTGCACATTCTAGAAAAAGCTAAAGATACTTTCAGTCACCAAAAAAAAAAAATCCACTTAGATATTGAAAAATCCTCCTGTACAACATGCTCTGTGTTAGTGAAGTATAAAAATTACTAAATAGCTTTAAATTTTTGACAAATAGTCAACCTCTTTTCCTGATCACACTGCCTTTGAGAGGGATAAGAGGCCTCTGAAAATTAAGTAGTCCTTGAAATTAGTATACTGGGAATGGTTTCTATGGATACTTAAAAATAGGTAATGGCTGCTTTATGTCCTTTTCTTTCTGCCCATTGTCACTGACTAAGGGTTTTGTCAGTGACTGACCACAGTATAAATAGATCAGATCAGCAGTTTGATATCACTCATGTAAAGGGATAAATAGCCATTAATATAATTACTGGCACCTATTGTAACATGATAAGATGATGATGTTCCTTGACAGGATGTGCCTTTGAATCATATCCTCTCCCACTGCATGGTCAGATTGTGGGCAGTAAAGAGATAGGGATAAAATAATGGAAAATAATACACATTCTCATTCTAATTACTCCATAAATATTTTTAAAAAAATATGTAACGTGTTTAATGAAAATATTATCTTGCAGAAATTTCATATTTAGCAGCATTTCCAATTGTCAGTGCATTTAGTAGCTATACATTTAGCTTCTGTGAATAAGATGGAAACCATGATCTGACACGTTACGTGAAATTAAACTAAATATAAAGATTTCGCATGTAAATTCCACCTATTATTAATTCATGATTATCAGGCTCATTTATTTGATTTCAGTAACAATATTCTACACACTTTATCCCATAAAATCCCTTATCTTTGAGGTAATTATAATGTACAGAGAATTATCTTATTTCTAGCAAAATAAATGATGCTATTCAAATGTTTAAAGACATACAGCAGGTAGTTTCAGAATTTATTAAAGGTTTCTTTATAAGTAAGCATATATCTGATATGGTTTTGCATCCTTCATTTTATACAGGAAAAGGAGTACATTTGTTTTCTATTGCTCCTGTAAGAAATTACCACAAACTTAGTGGCTTAAAACAACAAGCATTTATTATCTTGTAATTCTGTACATTAGAAGCTTACCAGTTCTCACTGGGCTAACATCAAGGTGTCAGCAGAGTTTTATTCTTTTCTAGAGGTCCTGTGGGAGAATGTTTCCCTGTCTTTTCCAAGTTGTGTAGGCTGCTTACATTTCTTAACTTGTGGTCTCCTTCTCCCATCTTCAAAACCAGCAAAGGTGCGCCAGGTCCTTGATCACATCGCATCTCTATGGTGTCTTCTATACTTATATCTCTCTTTGACTCTCAATTCTTTTTCCACTTCTAAGGATCCTTGTGATTACACTGGGCACACCAAGACAATTCAGGATAATTTTTTTACTTTAACATCAGTTGATCAATGTATTAGTCAGGGTTCACCGGAAAAACATAATAAATAAGATGTGTACACATTTATAGAGAGATTTATTTTAAAGAATTGGCTCATGCAATTGTGAGAGCTCGCAAGTCCAAAATCTTAGGTAAAGATTGGCAGGGTGGAGACCCGGGGAAGAATTTATGTTGCAGTTCAAGTGTGAAGGCAGTCAGGGGTAGAATCCCCTCTTTCTCAGGACACCTCGGTCTTTTCCTCTTAAAGCTTTAAACTGATTAGACAAGGCCCACCTATATTTTGGAGGGTAATCTTCATGTAAAATCTACTGAGTTAAAAGTTTCAGAGCACCATTTAGACTGTTGCTTGACCAAACATTTGGGTGCTGTGGCCTAGCTGAATTGACACAAAATTAACTATTACAGGTGGTGGCCTCAGTTCCATCTGTAATCTTAATTTCCCTTTGCCATATAAGTTAATTTATATGCAGGTTTCAGAATTCTAGGATGTTGACATCTTTTGGGGGTCCCTGTTCTGCATATACAGTGTGTGTGTGTGTGTGTGTGTGTGTGTGTGTGTGTGTTTGTATTTGTCCCTTGACCACTTTTTTTTTTTTTTTTGGATCTCTTTTTTTGCCCACAGCTCTTTGTGTGGTGCCTAGTCACAACAAAAGATTACGGCATAAACAGACATTTGTATCCTTCCCCACTTTTTCTCTAATCTTTTGCTTTCTAACCTGCTGTAACAGTCTAAATTCAATTCTTGGCAGTGTCTTTTGGTTCTTTTTGCTTCTCCTAATCTTTCACTTCTGGTTGCTATTTTTGAATTTGCTTTTTTTTTTCCTTAAAATTTTGATTGTTCACCACCTTATGAACTTTGTGGTTACTGTAGGAAGGTTACTTTCACTTCTCTAAACCCGAGGGTCCTTATCAATAAAATGAGACTAACAGTCACTGAGATTTGGTTTAAAATAAATAAGACAGTACATGTATAATTTTTGTGAAAGTGTCAGATATGACACATTAAAAATTGTTAATATTACTCTTAATACTTTGGGAATTTTTTAATCTTAATACTCTGAGAATAGTTATTAATGCTTTTGTCATATTCAGTGAGAATATCTTTCAAATTAATTTTTATTTTCTGGATCATGTTTTTCTATATATTTTAAACTCATTTCGTACAAAGTATTGGCATATATCTTGTTGATTTTGTGTACTTTATTGAAAATTGAAAAATTATGCCTTATCTTAATGTCCACAAAATATCTATTTATATTTTCTTTGTGTATGTGTTTTCATTCTTATATATTACTTTTGAAGCATAGGCTCCATACCTGTTCAAAGTTCTCTTAGCATGACTCACAGAGATTTTTTTTTTATTATGTTCAGTTAGCCACTGTTTAGTACATCATTAGTTTTTTATATAATGATCAATGGTTCATTAGTTTGTATAACACCCCGTGCTCATCACGACCTGTGCCCTCATCAATACCCATACTCACAGATTTTCTGAGAAATTGGGACTGCTATAGGTCCACCAAGTCACTTTTCCTTTCTTTGTGGAAACAGTTAGGCTTCATTTTCCAGCCCCTAAAGTTAGGTGGCACTGTATAACTGAGTTTAAGCCAAGACATGAAGTGGGGGAGTAACAGATGCCACTTTCATAATGTTTTTAATAAAACTCTCTCCGTAGTCCTCTGTGCTCTCTCCCTCTAGGCCCTTGTCTGTTGGTCAAATTATAATGCCCTGGGAGATGGAAGAGCCTCTCGATGGAAACAGTCTGAGTTGTGGACAACGCCCTGGCTAATAATGTACAGTGATTTGGGTGAGAGAGGAGGAAAATAAACACAAATGAAAACCAGCTCATTTCTATTGAACACTGAGATGGTTCTTAGAGGAGTTAGCCTGTGTAGACTAGTAAATAATCCTGTTCTAGTTCCCCTGCTCTAAGTCCAAGAGAGCACTTGAATTAGGCTGCCTTGGTCTGGGAATGCTAAGGATTGAAAAGTGAAGATTGAGTTTTATGCAAATGTAATGTGTACTTCATTAGATTAAATGTTACATGCATAGCTTTATGAGAGTGTTGTCACATAAAAGGAGGTTAACATCAGGGGCGCCTGGGTGGCGCAGTCATTAAGCGTCTGCCTTCGGCTCTGGGCGTGATCCCAGCGTTCTGGGATCGAGTCCCACATCAGGCTCCTCCACTAGGAGCCTGCTTCTTCCTCTCCCACTCCCCCTGCTTGTGTCCCCTCTCTCACTGGCTGTCTCTGTAAAATAAATAAATAAAATCTTAAAAAAAAAAAAAGGGAGGTTAACATCAGGCTTACTTTTTTGAAAGTTTTTATACATCATAGGTATTAACAATTACCGATTTCTTCCCACTAAATCCTGTGTTCCCACTGAATATTATCTAAACTAAACAGATGTAGAATAGCTTTTTCGCAGAACTATTCTAGCCTTATTTCTGTGAGGCTGCACTTGAATCAGGAGGATTGAAGAACTGACGTGAGCTGTGGTTCACTCGGATGTTATTATCTACAGCTCATCTCTCTAGGTGAGGATTTTTGAAATCTGATAGCTTGTAGTGTCTGTCATCTTTCTTAGCAAATCCTGTTGATCATTCCGCTGTTTATCTTGGATTGACTAACTTCCTTCTCTCTATACTTTAGGTAAGTAAATCTTGTTTGATTTATCCAAGTAGTGAGCAGGGCATCCCTCACAGTGTCGGCATGTCATCTTTCCATCAGTCTGAATACAGTATTCACATATATCAAGACAAGTTGCACACTGACTTTTCAGCTAGATTTTATTCTGGTGCTTGGTGCAAATTAATGACCTACTTGATACAGGCATCCTGAATTCTCCCAAACAATTTTTTGAAAACTAAATTCCTTTTTGTTATGAACTAAACATTTTTGTACCAGCAAAATTTACATGTTGAACCCCTACCCCCCAGTGTGATGGTATTTGGAGATGGAGCCTTTGAGAGGTAATTAAGTAAAGATTAGGTCATGAGAGTGGGAACCTCATAATGGGATTAGTGCCCTTATAAAAAGAGGGAGAGAGAGAAATCTCTTTCTGCATGAGTACTCACTGAAGAAAGGGCATGTGAGCACACAGAAGATGCTGTCCACAGGATAGAAAGAGGGTCCTCACCAAGAACTGAATCTTCTGGCACCTTGATCTGGGTCTTCCTAGCTTCCAGGACAGTGAGAAATAAATGTTTGCTGAATGTGCCTAGTGTGTGGTGTTTCACCATGACATCTCAGGCAGACAAAGACACTTTCACAAAAATTTGACAGTTGTATTAAATAAGATCATTCTCAGTTGGATGTGCCAGTTTTTAAACTATTTTACTAAATACATAAAACTACAAAGTCACACATATTTTCTGAGTACATACACTGTACCTCACTCTCTCCCTCATTTCCAACCACCAGGTAAACCAATGGTAACCAATGTGAATTATCTTCCTAATGTGTTATGGAAAAATTAGACTAGTTAGAAAGAAAAAGATTGTTAGGTAGAAATCCCTTTTTCACTTTTCACAAAAATAGGCTTAAACGATAGACATTATTCTGAATCTTGTTATAGTAACAATTTACTATTTGCGTTTGTTTAATTTGTATCAATTTATCATCAACATACAGAATAAATATTTACTTCTGTAAATGGCTTCGAAACAGTGGCATAGTAGTATGTCCAATAAATGCAGTGGTTTTGCTATCAGTAGACATTCTGGATGGTCAAATTGTTTTTGTTTTTTCTTTTCTTTGTTATAAAGCAAGCTGATACATATCATTGCACACAAATCCTTATGTTTGTGATTTTTTTCCTGACTGTTGTTGAGCTATTTCTGGCATCTTGAATGAAACAATTAGTTTAATTTTTATTACCTCCATCAGATGGCAATTCCATTTCAAGTTATACATTGACATACAAATATAGGCAGTTCTCACTATGCACAGTTCTTATATGCACAAATTTCTGTTACTGTAGCTTAGTTAAATGTCTAATTCTCCCCAAACATGATACAAATTTTAGTTACTATAGTATATCAACCATGTGTAATTTCACACAGTATAAACTTGGCTACTGCCTCTTCAGTCTGTAAATAACTATGTAAATGACTGATGTACATTATGATTAGGGGCCAATCACATCAATTCCATCAAAGTTGGTCAGTATTTGGTCACTATGCTGTTCAGTTCTCGCACAAACAGCAAAGTGTTTATTCACTACTAGTCATGACTTGTAAACCAGTGATAAACTTATATGGCATTTTACAAAAATGGATAAGCAGGAGATAATGGCCTAACAAAGAGGAAACTGTGGCAAACAAGTAAAAGTGATAATGCTGAAAGGAAAATTTAAATTGAATATACAGTAAGTCATAGAAATAATAGCTGACCATGGGTATGTCAATATGATTGCCTATCTAGGGATTCTAGATATGTAGCCAGAGAAACTTAGCCTAGGCAAACTTATCAACATGAATGAGAGAAGTGATTGTGACAAAAGGGTGAAGATGTCCCAGAGAAAATGACATCCACAAAAACTTTGCATCAAAGGCACTGAGAGATATTTCATGACGTTTTAAAACTTCAAACGATAAATGGAAGCTTATCCAAACTGAGAAAGTAATTATAATTCGTCAAGGCATAGAAAGATTCTCACTGTGTATCATAAATCATATGGTAAGAAAAGAAGAAGAGCATTATTCAAACTTGGTAAGGTTTTATTTTTAAAAAGGAGAAAATAATACTAGAATTCTCAACATATCTAATGTTTAGCATTAGAGCGTCCTAAAAACCTATTAGTTGTACCAAGATTTTTAAATTATGTATATTTCACCAACAGTTAGAGAGTTTTTAATGCTTTAACAACAGCAGAGTGTCACAAAACTATTATTATTTTCGCATGGATTTTTAAGATCACTTTGCACTATATTTTTTAAGTCTAGGTATTGCTTTTCTGTGCACAGATTTTCATATATATTTAATTTTTATTCAATGCTGGATATTTCTTTCTGACACAGTTTCCACTCTCAACATAGTTTCAGATAGTATAATTTAATGAGAAAAGATAAAAGCAGATTTACAGAAATATGTGGCAAATTCCAGAATTTTTGATAAGGGAATGCTGTATTTATTTCCAAATATTGATTTATTTATTTGAGAGAGAGGACATGTGTGTGCATGAGTGGGTGGAGGGGCAGAGGCAGAGGAAAAAATCCTCAAACAGACTTCCTGATGAGTGTGGAGCCGCCATGGGGCTAGATCCCAGAACCCTGAGATCATGATCTGGCACCAAAACCAAGAGTCAGATGCTTAATGGACTGAGCCACCCAGGTGCCCCAAGGGAATGCTGTATTTTATAAAATAGCACAGCTTATAAAGAGTGAGTCCATACCAACATTTAGACCATCATCTTTTTTAATCTTAGCCAGATAAATCCTGATTAATGAATTAATACTTTCCCAGTATGCTGTTCACCTTTTCATGATAACCTGGAATTTGCAAAATAAAATGCCTGCAACAAATTAAGAATTCCTTGGCCCTGGCAGTAGTATCTTAGGTAGCTTGTCTCAAAAATCTGCTATTAGACAAAAATAAATTCTAAGTGCCTTATCAATTAGAATTTTTCTTTACATAATCAGAATAAAAGTAACAACTGATTTTATTCAAAAAATAAAAAAAACATTCATCAGACAACACAGATGTAAAGGCATTTCTTGAAAACAATAATTAGTGTCTAATAAAAATTTACAACAAATTTAAACTTTTTTATTGTTTGTTTGAATTCAATAATTTTTGTTTCAAAGATTTTATTTGAGAGAGAGACAGAGAGAGCACAAGTGGGTGGGAGGGGCAGAGGGAGAGAGACAAGCAGACTGGCCTCTGAGTGAGAAGCCCAATGCAGGACCCAATCTCAGGACTCCAAGATCATGACCCAAGGTAAAATCAGATGTTTAACTGCCTGAGCCACCGAGGCACCCCTCAATAATTTATTAAATATGGATTGACAATCTTGTTTTCTGTAAATCATTTAATTTCCGTATGTTCATTCTCACCAGTTTAGTCATATAGTAATTCCTAAATGCATTCAAATTATGTTTATACATGTATAGTTACATATTACTAAAAACTATGATGACTGCATATGAACATAGCTATGTCCACTAATGTTTTATATGCCCATCTTGGAAATAAATGCAAACTAGCAATCTCACCTGGACTATCAATAATCTTGAAATACTAAATACACTCAATATGAAATCTGTTGTCAATAATAGCCATATTTTTTAATATTTTAAATTATTTTTTGTCTTCCATTTTCTCAGCATTTAGTAATTTTTCAAAATAGGATTTTCAATCCTTGTGACTGAAGAAAAGTATTAGCATAAAATATATTTTCTTTAAACTCCTTTCATGTATGAAAGCTGATATTTTCTACTTCATATCATTTTGGAAGATCAAGTTTTGATTTTGAAAGACATAAAAATACTATTTAAAAGTATAGACATACTCTCATAACATAAAATATGAGTATATATGGGTCTTTATGTGTATATAATATATATTTTATATTTGCACACATATTGTATATATAAGCACATACATGTGGTTTATCTCTATATTATATGTACATATCATATGTAATAAAAAGCAAAAAACACATTTGTTGAAATCTGATTTGTAATTGGTTGTCAGAATTTGCAACAACTAAAATTATCTGATGTCCGAATTTCTCTTGGCTACATAGGGTTGTCATTCCTTTGGACTACCCAGTAGAAATTTCTGGATTTGCAATAGCTAGCAGGATTCAAAAATTGTATTACTAGATTTGTATTTTATAGTATTATATTAACAACATTATATTAATTTTGGAGTCTGGTTTCACAGGATCCTTTCTACTGATGTTTTGAAAAACCCAAATGTGTTCATTTGAAACAGTGAAAGCTTTCTAGGACATGAGCATTTAGGTAATGCACTGGGTTTTATTTAAATTATACTTTCAGATAACTATCTAAATGTTTGAAGCCAGAATATTTAAATACACAGTGTTCTTATCAATTGATTCCTAAGCCATTGGTAGAATGAGTTATAGGTTATCCTGGCAATACTGATAGAATGTTGCATTTTTGCTTTTCAGGGACAATATATAGCAGTGAAGCAAAACAAATATTTGGCTAGACTTTAGAAGACTGTGTAAGGCTATCAAATTTCCATTGAAGCATGACTTATGGCATTAATATTTTTAACCTTGCAGAAGATCTGAAAAATAGACATAATTTTAGTTGAACAAACTACACCAATTATCTGCTTGTCAACAGTTGACAAATCATTTATTTTCATGGTTCAATGTGATAGTAAAAAATAAAAATGTCTGTTACTATAATCAAAGTGTATTGCTATATATCATTCAATGACAATCTAGAGCAGTTTTCAATTACTCTAAGGACAAATTTTTTTTTTTGGCAATTGACTCAACAGAAAATGTAAGAAAGATTTAAGAAATACCTTGTAAGTGCTGAGCTCAGAACTTAGCACTGAATATCATCAGTCTATATCCTCCTGAGACCAGACTTACCAAAGCGTTATATCAGACTTACATAAGTTATTCTGCTTCACAAGCTGATACTGGTTGTACAAACTCCTGAAACAGTATTGCAGACAAATATTGAATAACTAAATAACAGGGATTTACTTCCTTATAAATGAAGGCTAATAATGTTCAGAACATTCAAACTGCAGATACCTGATTGTTATTCAGAACACTTTATAAGGATATTGTTAAATTTATTTAATTTTATATTTTTTTGTACAAATGAATTTTCTGGAAGATAGTGTCACATAATCGTTACAAGCACATCTTTGGTCAAGGCCACAACATAAATGAATCTTGATTTTGCAAATTTATTAACTAGACCAGTTATTTAAACTCTATAGTTAGGTTTTTTGTGTGTAATATGAGGAAAATTATGGAATTTTGAGAATTCGATAATGTATATAGAATGTGTTCACCACAAGTTAGTGTCCAGTAAAATTGAGTTAGTCTTCCTGCTTTTTAAACATTTTTTAAAGATTATTTATTTATTTATTAAGATATTTTATTTATTTTATTTATTTATATTTTATTTATTTATTTATTTATTTATTTATTTATTTATTTATTTAAAGAGAGAGTGGGAAGAGGAGCAGAGGAAGAAGGACAAGCAGACTCCACACTAAGCGTGGAGCCCATTGTGGGGTTCAGTCTCAGGACCCTGAGATCATGACCTGTGCTGAAACCAAGATTCAGAGGCTTAACCAGCTGAGCCATCCAGGCGCCCCTTCCTGCTTTTATTTTTTAAATTATGTATATTATTCTAGATAGAAGAGTCTCATGTAAATACTGAGTTATAGCAAAAATTCTGTGATAAGTTACCTGGTACTGTCTATGATGAATGTATTGTTCATGACACACCTATAATTGCTGTAAATATTGAAAAACAGAAACAAAGGGAACAATGGGATGGATGGTGGTTTAAGATTTATTTTTTATAATTTTTTAATTGAATAAAGTTGACACACTACTACAGACACTTTTCCAAAGAAGACAGATGGCCAACAGACACAGTTTAAGATAATTTACTGAAATAATCTTGCTCTATCCTGTATGTATATTTATGTATTTATGGGACAAATTTTAAAGATCTTTGCAATGTTGTAATCATATGTTAGCGTTAGTCAAGAGAAAACAAGGTCTTTTTTTTTAAGAGTAGACATAAACTGATAATCCGTCCAAGCAAGTAAGAGAACTGGTTAATTCACTTTTCCTCAGTTAAGCAAGAGAGAAAGTTATCATAAAATCTAAACTAAAATTAACCTCAAAGGACATAGTTCCATCTTGCAGAATATTGGTTGTGGCAGATATCATATTATTTGAACGTCATTGGCTATTTACTGGGTAAGTTGTATGTCTGATTTACCTGTCCAGACTCCTTAATATATTGTTCAGTATCTTTTCTGTACATCAAGAGTCGGTCTATTTGTGCTATTTGTTCATTCATGTTTATGATGGTTCAGAATTTTCTTATGAAAGTATTAGTTATATCTTCAGATGCAACAAAGTGCTCATATCTAATCACAGATATTAAATTTTTACAATTGTGATAGAAATGAAAGGAAGGAAACGACACATTCCATTTCATATACAGCCTAACTTCACAGATTTAAGGATGTATATTATGAAAACATCCAGGAGACATGCTACAAAATTTGAGCACCAGATGTTGTTATGGAGGTGTTGAATCATTGTATTGTACACCTGAATCTAATATTACACTGTATGTTAACTAACTGGAATTTGAATAAAAACCTTAAAAAAATGATTACAGTTCACCCTTGAACAGTGTAGGAGTTAGGGGTGCTGACACACCATGCAGTCAAAATTCCACATGTAACTTTGACTCTCCCAAAAGTTAACTACTTAGAGCCTACTGCTGACCAGTACACAGTCTTCTAACATTTATTTTGTCTTTTTTATGTATTATATGCTGTATTCTTACAATGAAGTATGATAGAGAAAAGGAAATGTTGTTAAAAAAATCATAAGGAGGAGAAAATACATTTATAGCACTATATTGTTTTTACCAGAATAAAAAAAAAAAAAAAACCTGCATATAAGTGGACCCATGCAGTTCAAACTTATGTTCTTCAAGGGTCAACTGTAATTAATTCATTGTTTCAGGAAAAAAAAATGAAGACCCCACAGTCCAGTAACATTTAATTAAAATGAATCTGCCTTATTAAAATTTCCTCTCATCTTAAATTTTGTCCATGACAGATTTTTTTCATATTGTTTTAAAGTGACTGTTTAAAAGAAATCAGGTAAAAACTTTCTACCCCTTAGCTCCAGATGCCTTAGTCCTGATTTGCTGACTCATCCAACTGGCAATCTCAAAATTCAGCTTGTGCAAGGAAAAAAAAATGTGGAACCTAAAGTCTCTGCCAAAAAGGAAGTTCCTTTTCTTGAACAGCTGTTCTCTGAATGTTCAGTTTAATGAATCACGAAACAAGACTATCAAATATTATCAGAAATGTTGCTATTGAGCATAGCTTTGCCCCAAAGAATCTGAGCCCATCCAGATGCTGAATTTGTCAGTGAAACATTGTGTCTTCTGTCAGGGACACCAGTACCTGGTTTAAGGGGTGTATGAGAGAGAGGAAGAAGGACCCGAGGTAAACCTCAACCAAGAGCGCGTATCTCAGAAGTCAGTACAGATACTTCATTGGCTATGCCTCAGAATTTCCCATCTAGAATGATTCAGCCCTAAACTCAGCATTTTTATGCATAATTTGTGAAATTGCCTCTTTTCTGTGGCACTACACTCATTTCTCAAGCTTACCTAGAGTATCATAATGAGGACATGATGTAGTTCAGAACCACCAAGGAGTTTATATAATGTTCCCTGGAGGCCAGTTAGCTCAAAGAAAACTGACTTGAAAACTAAATTAAACTGCAGATGTATTAAAAACCTTTGTTGTTGTCATGGATACTTCAATTTAGATGATAGTTAAATGGAGGATTGGCATTAAAGTATTTATAGTCATTTTAGGAGAAGGTTATATTTTAGCTAACTTTCTCCATGAATTTTAGGAAAAGAGAAAATCTGGGAAATGTAATGTCATTTACTATAATATTGCAAACTGGGAGGAAGAGTAAAGTTTTTTTTTTTTTTAAGAACATTTAAAAACAAAATAATTGCAAAGTAATGATTTTCCTGAATCCTATATAATTTATTTTCAGTAAGCAATTTTCTTTGTACTTTCTCATAGAAATAATACTTTGTGACAGGAAAAGCCCCACATATGTAGAAATTAAATAATAAATAAATACTTTTTAAAACAATGAATGGACGTTATTTTTAGAGAAGTCTAGGTCTACAGAAAAATTTACTAGGAAGTTCCCATATTCTTCCACTTCTCTCATGAACAGTTTCTTTCTTCTATTATTAAATTATTGCATTCTTCTGAGACACCTGGCTGGCTCAGTTGGTTAAGCAGACTACCTTCGGCTCAGGTCATGAGCCCAGGACCCTGGGATTGAGCCCCACGGTGAGCTCTCTACTCAGCAGGGAGCCTGCTTCTCCCTCTCCCTCTGCTGGTCCCCCTGCTTGTGCTCTACCTCTCTCTCTCTCTGTCAAAGAAATAAATAAATAAATAAATAAATAAATAAACTCTCCTAAAAAAATAAAATATTGCATTCTTGTGATGTATTTGGCATAATTGATGTACCAGTAGTGATCCATCTTATTAGCTAAAGCCCATAGTTCACATTAGAGTTTACTTGTGTTTTACAGCTCTGTGCGTTTTGACAAAGGCATAATGTTATGTATCCGCCATTTCATTCTCTTTCAGAATAGTTTCACTGGCCTCAAATCCCCTATGCTCTATGTGCTCATCCTCCTCTTGAACCCCTGGAAAACATCGATCTTTTACATCTCTATAGTTTTGCCTTTAACCTAATGCCATAAAGTGGAATTACACAGTACGTGGCTCTTTCAGACTAGCTCCTTTTACTTAGCAGTATACATTTAAGGTTCCTCCATGGCTTTTCATGGTTTTATAGCTCACTTCGTTATTTCTCTTATATATCCAGTTGTGTGGATGTACCACAATTCCTTTATTCATCTACCTATTGAAGATCATCTTGGTTGTGTCAATGTTTTGATGATTATTAATAAGCCTCTTATAAGCAGTAGTTGCAGGTTATTATATGTACTCAAGTTTTCAACTCATTCGTGTAAATATCTAGGAGCATGATTATTACATTTTTAGGCTCAGATTATGTTCCATCTTTTAAGAAACTGCCAAACTATCTTTCAAGAGTGGCTGCACCATTTTGCATTCCCACCAACAATGAATGAGAGTTCCTGTTGCTTCACATTCTCCCTAGCGTGGGGTGTTGCAGTGTTTGGGATTTTAACTATTGTAATTACGTGTGTAGTGATTTCTTATAGTTTTAATTTATATTCTCTGATGACATACGATGTTGAACATCTTTTAATATGCTTATTTGTCATCTATATATCTTCTGTGATGAAGTGTCTTTTCAGATCTTTTGCCCATTTACTATTTTTTTAATTATTACTAATGTTCAATTTTTAGGAGTTCTTTATATATTTTGGATACTTGTCCTTTATCAGAAATATGTTTTGCTAATATATTCTTCTAGTTTATGGCTTGTTTTCTTCATTCTCCAGAAAGTAACTTTCACAAGACAATTTTTTTTTTTAATTTTAATGAAGTCCAACTCATCCATTTTTTTTTTCTCTTCTGAATTGTGTTTTTGGTGTGGTATTTAAGTTATCACAAAACTCAAGGTCACCTAGATTTCTTCTCACCTTGTCTTCTCATCTCAAAGTTTAATAGTTTTATGTTTACACTTAGATCTGTGATCCGTCTTGCATTAATTTTTATGATGTATAAGGTCTCTGTCCAGATCAAGTTTTTTGAATGTGGATATCCAGCGCTTGAGGATCATTTGTTGGAGATGATCCTTTTACCATTGAATTGTTTTTTCTCCTCCATCAAAGATCATTCAGCTATATTTATATGGATCTATGTTTGTGCTCTGAGATCTATTCCATTTATTTATTTATTTATTTATTTATTTATTTATTTTTATTTTATTTTATTTAGTGTTTATTTATTTATTTATTTACCACACACTATCTTGATTACTGTAGCTTCGTACTAAGTCTTCATGTCACGTATTGTCAATCCTCCAATTATATTTTTCTTCCTCACTATTTTACTAGGTATTCCAGGATTTTTGCCTTTCCATGTAAACTTTAATGAATTGTTATGGAACCTCCTTAAACCACTGGTATCTTGAAAATGGAAGAGTGGCTTAAGGGTAATTTGTTATCATTATTAAAGGGTAAAATAGAGCGGAAGGCAGACGCTTAACCGCTGTGCCACCCAGGCGCCCCGTTCGTACTAAGTCTTGATGTCACGTATTGTCAATCCTCCAATTATATTTTTCTTCCTCACTATTTTATTAGGTATTCCAGGAATTTTGCCTTTCCATGTAAACTTTAATGAATTGTTATGGAACCTCCTTAAACCACTGGTATCTTGAAAATGGAAGAGTGGCTTAAGGGTAATTTGTTATCATTATTAAAGGGTAAAATATATTTCATCTTTTGCCCTGAAATTGTACTTCTACTAATTAGACCAAGAAAATATTAAGGATGTATGCTAGAGTTTACATGAGGTTATTTATCATACGTATTAGGAAAAAAAATGAATAAAGTAGGGAAATGAGCTATCATAAGGCCAGTTATACATTAATTACATGATGAATAGGTATAATACTATTTCTAAGACATTTCCCAAAGGAGTAAATGATAGAAACAAAGGTTGGCATATCCAAAACATGGGCAGCTATTCAGTTATTAAAATGTATACTGTAGAATACTAATTTGTTGGATAGAAGAAGTTTACAGTTTATAGTTGGTGAAAAAAGGCTGTGAGCTTTTTGAGGTATATAATCCCAATTTTGATTAAAGAATGGGATATACATATTTCTAGTATATAAACAAATTTAGTATATATTAGTACAGAACAAAATATTGCTCAATTTTAATACACACTATCATCTCCTCTTTTTCA
Organism: Ursus maritimus; assembly: GCF_017311325.1. Taxonomy (NCBI): domain Eukaryota; kingdom Metazoa; phylum Chordata; class Mammalia; order Carnivora; family Ursidae; genus Ursus; species Ursus maritimus. The sequence continues at coordinate 56,040,507 of NW_024424452.1, forward strand.
TGAGATTCTGAAGTTTCAGAATGGGTTGATATTGTTTGTTGGCCTCACTTGATCAATTGAATCAATTGGACACATGTGATTCATAGAGTTCTTATTTCTTTTATTATTTCCATGCTTCAGTTTCTTCTGTTCTCTCTTTCTGGTACAGATAATGATTGACTGCTAACTTCCCTGAATTTATCTCCCAGTTTTCTTAAGTCTCTCATTTTCCATATTTTGGTGTTTTCTCTTCATGTGGCATTCCTTTTTTTAACTAAAAAAACTATTCAGGAGTAATTAATTAATACAGCATTATATTAATTTCAGGTGTACAATATAGTGATTTAAGAATTCTATACATTACTCAGTGCTCATTATAATTGTACTCTTAATCCCCTTCACCTGTTTCACCCATCTCACCACTCCCCTCCCCTCTGGTAACCATCTGTTTGTTCTCTATAATTTAGAGTATGGGTTTTTTTTCCTCTTTATTTGTTTTGTTTCTTAAATTCCACATAAGAGTGATATCATATGGTATTTATTTTTCTCTTATTTCACTTAGCATTATACTCACTAGAACCATTCATGTTGTTGCAAAGGGTAAGATTTCATTCTACTTTATGGCTGAGTAGTATTCCATTATATATACACCACATTTTTATCCATTCATTTGTGGATGGACACTTGTGTTGCTTCCATATCTTGGCTATTATACATAATGTTGCAGTAAACACAAGAATGTATGAATCTTTTTGAATTAGTGTTTTTTTTTTCTTTAGGTAAATACGGGGTAGTAGAATTCTCGACCATATGATAATTCTGTTTTTATCATGTGGTATTTCCTTAACTCTGTATTTTAATTCTTCCAGTGATTGTTTTTATTTCATGTGTTGTATTTTTAATTTTCAATAATTTTCCTGAGGGATGTTTCTTTTAATGTTACGTTATTTTTGTTTTATAAATAGCAAAATCTTCTAATTTCTTTATAACATATTGTGTTTCCTCACTCTCTCTCTTTCTTTCGATTTCTATGTTTGAAAGAGTGTTGATTTCCTACCCATGATGATTTTTCTCTGTGGAAAGAAATCTTTAGCATAACATACCTGATCTTTCTGTCCCCTTACAACAATGTAACCCAAAGGAGGTAAATTTTGAAAACCAAGTGGTGAGTTTTGAGGGAGAAAATAAGTATGTATAACTCTGTGCTTTCCTTTGCTGTTTCTTGGAATCAAGTTGTCTGTCTAGGTTACACATTGCTATGTTCCAGGTGCAAGCTTTGTGCCTTAGAGGCAGAAGTAAAGAGGACTGAATGTAGCACTACACTATGCTGCCATGTCTGGGTAATTCTGAGGTCTTCTATGTAGATCTAAGTTGAAAGGCCTGGGAGTGGTTTTATCTATTAGCAATAAATACGACATTTTAATCTTTTACTTGCCAACTCTTAGTTATTTCTCAATTAGTTTGATATTTATAGGGGAATATTGAAGGAGGATATTGATAATCATCCCCACCCTCACTTAGACAATAACATCCAGGGTTATTATTTTCTCTCCGGATTACTATTTTATTTTTAATTCACTTTTTTTTTCTCTTTCATATACTTCCCCTCAAACACCCAATTCTTAAGAATGAAGCACTGAAAGCTAATTAAAAAGTATAAAGTGGTGGGATTTATATTGCACAGGATTTATCACCAGCAACGTTATTGACACTTACAACTGTATATTCTTTGTTCGGGGGCTGTCCTGTACATTGTAAGATGTTTAGCAACATCCCTGATGGCTACCCATTGGGTGCTTGTAACACCCCCTCAGTGTGTCGATCACATTTCTCTCTATTTTGCTAACTATCACCTGGGGGCAACCTTGCCTCTAGGTGAGAACCACTTATCTAGGGTGGCATGGGAAGAAGTTGGCAACATTTTTGTAAGATTCACAAATGTCACTTCCAGCAGGGTTTTTCATTCAAATATTTAGTTTCTCTGGAGAAGAATCTGCCCTGACACAATCCATCCTCTTTCTGACTTCCAAATAGTTGGTTGATATAACTTCTAATGATTTGTGTTATCCTATAATCTTTGTCTCTTGAAAAATTTACCTTACTGCTGTTTTAAAGGGATTCTGACTCAAAAAGGAGGCAAATGTGTAATTATGTGAGGGCTAATTTGCATGTTTAAATAGAATTCAGGCAGAATTTGTAGCCCAAAATGGCACAGATATCCTAGATTGCTTATTCATTTATTCACTTAAGAAATACTTATTTAAGGTTTATAGTTTCCATAATTCAGTGCAATCTATAAGCTCCAGAGAAGTAATGACATTAATTTGAAGTATAAGTCATTCAGATTTAGATTTTAAGATTAGAAGTTGCTACAAATGTCTCTTATAAGGAACATAGCTATTTTTAGATTAGATGAGAAATCCAATTTAATTAAAAAACTTCTCTGTATTTCTCTATTCAATCAGACTGAAATGGCCCGTGTTTATTTTCTTATTTACATAGACTTGGTAGCATAAAACAAGCAAAATGCCTAGTAGAGTTTCCTGATAGAAAGAACTGATTTCAAGTACTTCCTGTTATGGGCTTAATTGTATCCCTTCAGAATTCATATGTTGAAGTCCTGACACCCAGTCCCTCAGAATGTGACTATATTAAAGTGTCCTCAACAAGGTAACTAAGTTAAAACGAGGTCACACTTGTGGGCCCTAATTTAATATGATCAGCATCCTTATAAGAAGAGGAGATTAGGATAGGCACATAGAGACCATGCAAGACGCAGAGAGAACATGGCCATCTAGTAGTCAAGGAGAGAGGCCTCAGAAGAAACCTACCCTTCATCTCAGACTTCTGGCTTCCAGAGTTGAGAAAATATACTTCTGTCACTTAAGCCACCTAGTCTGGAGTACTTTGCTGTGGCAGCCCTACCAAACTAAGACATACCTCCTAAATCCTCACTTATATGGCCTTTAAGGGAGAAAAAAACATAAACCCACAAAGAAAGCAAAGGAGACAAAATCAACAGATGGGCACGAACTTAGCAGGACAACCCAAGCTGGCAAAGGGGTATCCCTGAACCTATCAGTTCACATAACAGAACTTCTAAAGGTTTAAAGAATTGGTGTAAAAGTGGGAGTGTGGGTGTGACTGTAAATAGGCAGAAAGCCTATGTAAGAATCTGTATTACCCTTAGAGTCTACCCTCACCTCCATTTCCTCACCGGCATCTCATTTCAGCTGGTAAGAAGATGTTATTAGTGTTTTGTATGCAGGATTTGGGGCACAAGTCCAGGAGTTTGCACGTAAAACCAAAGGCATTAAGGAAGCTGAAACCATGAGAAGTAAACACACGTTCACTCTCTGTTAAGTGAGACCACCTCCACTCCACCTCCACTGCCTACCCTGTCCTTTCTACATCACTTGTCTCACAAAATGTTGACAGCAAGGCATTCGACTTCGGCACAATATTGGAAGATTTGTTTTCGAGCAAATAATAAAGCTACTTACAAAATAACAATATACATCTGCCTAAATGTGTGTTATGTGTATATAGCTTCCTTAAGTTAAATATATAGTAACTACTAATCCTAATAACAATTCGATGAATTACAAGAATTACTATAATTTTATTCTCTATTTGCCCCCAGTATAGCGAAAGTTCCAGGAGGACCAACAGTTGGGGATTTAGTCATTTTCTCACTAATTTGTTTCCAATATAAAAATACATGCCTCGCAATAGTAAGAGCTCAATAAATGTTAGATGAACGAGGGAATGCTTGAATTACCATTTCAGGGATGATGAAACTAAAGCCCATAGGAATTAAGTAATTATTTTAAGTTGTAAAAGCAAAACAGAACACAAAAACAGCTGAAGGCACACCTAAACCTTTTCACTCTCAAAGGCATGTAGATGTTAATAGTTGGAGGCCTTTTCCCAAGAAGCCCAATTTCATCATCTACCACTCTGCATGGCACACACATGGATTATTTTTAAGCCGAGTTATAATTTAGGTATAGTAGATTTTATTCCTTTTATGTGTACAAATCTAAGAATGTTGACAAATGTATAAGGTCTTGTTAACTCCCTCCAGAATCAAAATCGAGAATATTTTCATCATCCCAAAAAATACCCTCATCACTTTATAATCAAACCCCTCTTCCCCCTCAAAGCCCTTGTCAATCACTGATATGTTTTTTGTCCCTGTACTTTTCTTTTTTGCAGAATGTCATACAAATGTAATCATAGAATATGGTTGTATGTCTGGTTTCTTTAATTAGCATGATGCTTTTGAAATGTCCCCTCATATAATTTTATTTCATTTCTAATGTGTCCATATTTCATTCCTTTTTATTGCTGAGTAGTATTCTATTAAACAAACGCACTACAATTTGTTCATCACAAGTTGATGGATATTTTTTTTCAGGTTTTGGCAATTATGAATAAACCTGCTGTAACCGTTGGTATGCAGGCTTTTGTGTGGACACGTCTTTATTTTTCTTTGACAAATACTTAGGAGTACTGGATTGCGAGGCCATATGATAAATGCATGCTTAACTTTATAAGAAACTTTCAAGTAATTTCCAAAGAGGATGTTCTATTTGGCACTGACAACAACATTGCATAAGGGTTCCAGATGCTTCAAAATGTCCCAGCAATTGACATTTACACTGTATTTTTCTTTCTTTTTCTTTCCTTTCTGCCATTCTCCTGAGTGGTATCTCCTAGTGGTTTTAGTTTATATTTCCCTAACTGAGCATTTTTTTCAGATGCTTATTTACCATTCCTACTCATGAGTGTTTTATTCAGAAAAGCCTAGATTTGAAACTCTACTCTGTCTCTTTAAGAAAAAATTTTCTTGGGGTGCCTGCGTGGCTCAGTCATTTAAAGCAAAAGCATCTGCCTTCTGCTCAGGTCATGATCCCAGGGTCCTGGGATCCAAGCCCTGCATCTGGCTCCCTGCTCAGCGGGGAGTCTGCTTCTCCCTCTGCCTGCTACTCTCCCTGCTTGTGCTCTCTCTCTCTGTCAAATAAATAAATAAAATCTTTAAAAAAAAGAAAAGAAAAAATTTTCTTATCCAGTTTATTCATGCTTAAAATGCAATAAAATGTTTTTATGAAGATTAACTAGGTTGACATATGAAGCACACTTATCCTAGACTATCAATAAATGTTATTTTCCTCCCTCTTATTTAAAGTTTCATTCTTCCTGTGTTCAGAGGTACCACCCTCTGTAGGAGTTAATTACCAAGTACCCTCAAACTGTTCTAACAGTAACCTTTCTTACGTTTCTTTCCTTGTATTCATCCTATAGGCTGCTCTTTTTTCCTCAGAACTTATTTGACATGTCAGTACTCTGTTGAAAAGCTGTCAACACCTCCCCATTGCCACTGGAAATAATGTATGATTTAAGCTTTTCTTAATTTCCTTCAGAGTTTACCCTGATTGGCTGTCTCCAGCTTTAATTCTGATAAATCACATTATGTCCAAGTTAGAAAGTATACCATAGCTTAGTATTATCATTATCATTATTATTTTATTCCAAGTAATGTATTTGCCTCCTCATTTCTGTACCTTTACTTGTTCTCTCTCCTCTAATTTACATATATTTCTTATGCCTCTAAATCTCAACAACTTCTAAGTTGTACGAAGGCAGAAACTTCGTCTTATTAATCCTTGGATATTTCCGTGGAACCGCACGTGTAACTTGCTTAATTAAATCTTTGTTGATTGAAAGAAGAAAAGAATAAGCTCTGCTAGCATCTATTATCTACTTCCTTTTCTACCTTAAGAGGATTTTTCTCTGACACATAATATTATTATTGTTTGCCTTTAGTTCTCATAACATTAGTCTTTAAAAAAATGACATAGATTAACAATAATGCCACAGGTTCTATATATTCATGCTTTTTTTCTCTAACTAGATTGAAAGTTGTTTGAGTATAAGAAGAATTTATTCTCCAATGTTGGAGAAATATGAGCCACTGAAGAAAATAAAATGCAAACAATGATATAGGTTGGCTTTCTTTGTAAAACAATATCAATCCACTGGCTTACAGACCCCAGGACTACAGACTGACTTATAGGTTAAAATACATTATTGATGTCTATGAAAAAACAAAACAAAGAAAAACTGGGGTATAGTCATTGAAGAGGACAGAAAACTATATAAGGCATGGAAAAATATTTTCTTGGAATTTGTTCTTTCTCGTGGTTGTGGACTCAAAAGAGTCCTTAAAAAGGCACATTTAAAAGTGCCTTAAAAAAAAAAACCTGCACTGATAATCAGATCAAACTACAAAATGCAATTAAAAATAGATTTCAAGTAGTTATTTAATAGACGACTTTGATTAATTTCCCTCCCTTCACATTCAATGTACATCCTGGCTTTTTGCCCCTTATAAGGTTAATTTATGAGAGATGCTTTTTAAATGAGCTAACCAAAGGAGGTAACTTTTAAAAATTCCTTTACCCAACAGGCTATTAAAATAGTAGTAACTGATCTGGAATATATGCAGCCCAGGGATTACTCACTTCATTTCAACTTGATTTTGCTTTGAAAATGACTGCCCTGCTGTGCACCCCTGCCAAACCTAATGATGACCTGCCTGTTCCAGGAATCCCTCAGATTGGTACCCTTGGTGTCTCCAGAGGCCTCTCAATGTTTTGTTAAAAGCACATCACCAGTGAGCTTACTTTGACTGAGATTGTCATAGTATATCAGTCCTCCAGTGATTTTTTTTAATTATAAAAGGTATTTTTATATAATTGTGAATGTTGTGCTTGACCCCAGGATTATAGAAATTTTCAGATGTGTAGTTCAACCATTATTAGGTTTCAAATGAGTTTAACCATGTCCAGTTCTCAAACCCACACAGCATGCTTTCAAGAACATATCTTGAACAAACTCACATTGACTAGCTTTCATTTTATGCATTATAGCATGTTTATGTAGCTGAAAAATTTCATAAAAAGCCATGGTCAGATAGTTTAACCTATTTCGAAACATATTAAGTTAATAAAGTAGGGCAACCTTATAAAATGAGAAGCAAGCACAATTTGCATCAGGACCCATGCTGTCTAGTCCGCCACGTTCACTGTCCTCATTTTGACCCTGATGATCAAAACATGGGAGACACTGGTGCGAAGCAGCTTGTGGAGCAAGAGTCCATGGTGTGGTATAGCAGTTCTGCAACTTACTGACTGTGCAATCCTAATCAAATTGGGTTGATGTAGTGATTAAATTAAATTGGATTATCCATATAAAGTGCCTGCACACAACAAACACTTACTTAATGGTTATTAGTTATATTAATTGTAACATTCCACCAGCTATAGGCAACATTGTCTAAGGGGAAGACAAGGGGATTGAAATTGAAATGCGCAAACCACAAATCTAGCTCTGCCATTAACATTTATTTTTTGAGAAATTCTTTGAAAGGCAAGAGTGAGGGAAATGCAGAGCTCGTTTTGTTCCTGGAAACATTTTTCTGTCTGTAAAACACCATTAGCAGGAACGAGGACCAGACTCCCGAACTCTGTGTGTCCCTTGCTACACTGCTCCTCCTGAGGCAGGAATGAAATGGGGAACACAGAGGACTGTGTGCATGTCTCCAGTGAGAAACAGAAAAATACTCTTCAGCCACAACCACCCCAATCTGCCTAAGAAGCAATCAGGACACAACCCCTTATCGCATTCGTGTCTGTTCCTTCAATCACCCAAGAAACCCAAAATTCGCTCATCACTTCTCTCTTCCATATCCACATAGTTCTGTACATTCCTTTACCTAACCCCACATGCACCCTTTCTGAACTCCAAAACACTTACTGCCAATATATCAAAATGTGCTATATCTTCAACCTCTTTATTTCCTTCAACTTCTATCTTTTGATTGAAATACGCATCTCCCTTGAGAACATTGCTTTGACTGAGGGTCTCTCAAGTGGCTTTTTTTCCCCTTTTCTTTCATACCATTCTTAAATTGGGTTTACCATGAGGTAGCTACATTCCTAACTCCTCATTGCTGATTCCTGATCATTGTATTAGCCTTAACCACATTGACCTCAAAATATTCAGCACAGAAACACATACCATTAGATTATGACAGGTATCTTCAATAAGTATGATTATTTCAGAGAATATGATATCTACGATACTTGTAAATATGGCAAACTGTCTAACTACATTCTTTAAATGGCTTTTTCTTCCTCTGGTTGAAAACATGATTCTCAGTTCAGTTTTCACTAGAGCAGTGAGGTCCATGGACAAGTAGTTACCATGGACAAGTGCCAGTCCATAAATTGCTATCATATGTCTGTGATACAATAAATACAAAATCTGAGAAAACATTTGGAAAATTTTATAATAATTTAATGAGTACATTTGTGTCTATTAAATCTAATATTTTAAAAGGCTTCTTATTTTGAATGTATTTTTATTCTTTTATCAAATCATTTATTATAGTTTAGAAAGTTTTCAGTCTGCAATGCTTTGGGGAAAGTAAAATAAACAAAAAGAAATTAAGATGCACATAACAGGCTTCTGCAACCATGTTGGAATGAGTGAAGAACTTAGATTCAGATTCAGCACACAACTCAAAAGCACAAGTACTGAGAGGCAGCTTCAGGGCTTCAAGCAAAAAAAAAATTAATATATAATATAAAATCATAATATAACAAACATAACATACCAAGTACTTAGTTCCAGGGAAATTAATCCAGCAGTGTTGACTATGTTCAAGCTGAAACGAAAATACCATGCTTTTTGTAATGAGCTATCAAACAGGTCGCAATGGATGAAGGGAAAGCTGATCTTGGCCCAGAACAGCCAAGAAAAAATATTGGTCCGTTGACTTTGAATTATTGAGAAAGCTCACTCCCATTAGAAATAAAACATACAGTATATTATAATAATGGTTCATAATTAGGATAAAATAATGCTGTGTAGTAAAAGCAAACCAGTAATTCTGCAATTGGGAGAAAATATCCATTTCCATAGATCTATTTTTATATATCTAATATATATAAACATAGATGTTTATATAATCATATATATGATTAAATCATTTGAGCCATTTGAATGAGTAGGCTCAATTTGTTATAAACTAGAAACTAACAAATATGAAACTCCTTTTAAAAATAAAATTATTTCTGGGGCGCCTGGGTGGCTCAGTCGTTCAGCGTCTGCCTTCCACTCAGGTCATGATCCCAGGGTCCTGGGATCTAGCCCCACATCAGGCTCCATGCTCCGCTGGGAGCCTGCTTCTCCCTCTCCCACTCCCCATGCTTGTGTTCCTCTCTCACTGGCTGTCTCTCTCTCTGTCAAATAAATAAATAAAATCTATAAATAAATAAATAAATAAATAAACAAACAAACAAATAAAAAATCAAATAAACAAATAAATAAAATTATTTTTAATTCAGATTTATAAAAAAAGAAAATATACGTTTAACGATATGTAACAAATCAAGTTCATTTATTTTATAATCTTAATCTTTACTTCTCCAGGAAAGTATTATAAGCTTTGAGAAGTCCTTTCCAGAGATTCAACTACATATGGAAAATGAAATTACCTTTTCAGTTTAGGATTTCATTAATATGAAGGTATTGTATGAGCACTACTATAGTTTGGACATCCCACCCTAAACTTTTTTTTTTTCCTGGAGCTAAGATACAGAATTACTGATTTTTTGAGAATATCTAGGTCTTGTTACTTGCATAAAGACATAGCTTTATTCATTTATTGAGTCTTTCAGTGAACACATATTGAGTGTTCACCACGTACCAGTAATGATCTAGGAACTAGGGTTTTAGCAGTAAATACAACAAACAAAATTCTTATGTGTAGAAGAAGAAATTAAAGCAAAGAAAAAGATAAGACATGTTGAGACATTTCCAAAAGTTAAACATGAAAAATATCATTGAGATCTGACTTTTGGTAGAGTTCTGAAAAGTGCAATAGGTATGCTTGTGGCTATCTGGGGAAAGGGCATTTCAAGAGAAGAGAGAAACAAGTATAAGTGCCCAGAGGTAGAAGAGTCCAAGGCATATTTTAAAAACAGCATGGAAGCCAGCATGATGACAATGAAGAGGGCAAGGGAAAAGTGGTAGCATATGCAGTCAAAGGAGGGGTGGCAGGTTAGATAGGGCTTTGCATGTCTTTTCTATGAGGGGATGGATAGCTGATGAGAGTCTTCAGAGCAGAGCAGTGACATAATCTGAATTCTGACTTTAAAAGAACACTGTCACTATTCTATTGTTATGATAATTATTGGGCTAAGGAGAAAAAAAAACAGACTTGTAAGGAAGCCTGATAATTTAAGTGAGTCAGTGGTGATTCTATCTTCAGTGATGGCTAAAAGATGGTTAAATGTAGTCAAAATCTGAATTTCCTGATGGATTGAGTAGTGGGTGTATGAGAATGAGATTGACTGTGACATTTCTGGACTGAGTGACTAGATAATGGTATTATCATAAACCTCACAAAGACCAGGTTTGTGGTGAGTAGGGGGTCGGGAACTCAATTTTGTACGTGGAGTTGGACAGCTTTTGATTATGCACATTACACATTGACCTGTTATAAATGGCCCTTTGACACACAGTTTTAGTTGATACAACTGAATAACATTGAAATTAGGCACGTGGTACAATATGAAAGCCAATAGCTCAACTGCAGTAATGCTTTTAATTTGTGGCAATAGAGCAATGCTAGTTTGTAGAAGAATCTAAATAAATGTAATTTTGTTTCACTTTTTTTTTTTTACAAAGTGGGAGAAAACTGACAGTAAGAATGATACCTGTGATGAGAATGGAAACTTCATAAATTCCATACCGTTTAGACAAACATGGAAATCCCTAGGATGCCAAAAGCAGTAGCAAACCTTCACCTTTTATGAGAAGATATTGGATTTAAATGAATGAAAATAATACCATTTATGAACTTGTATGAAATTCTGACAGTATATTTTAATGAACTCATACAAAATTCTGGCAGTATATTTTAATGATGGTGCCTAAAACTGAGGTAGAATTTTAGACATTTTATGATCCAAATTCCCTGAGTAAAGAGCTTCTTCTTACCCCATGAATATAAATTTCATGTTTAACTTTTGCACTAGCATTTCAATACATATTTTCTGTTAGTCTTTTTATGCAAAAATGAGGTATCTACTTGTCTAGACTTGATCTGAAGAGAAACTGCCATCATTAAGTCACGTGAAATCAATTTATCTCATAAAATAAAATTAGATGCATTGTGTCTCGGAGTCCTATTGCTTTCTGCTTTAGCTTTGCTTTCAAAAAGAACCCTATGGAGGAAACAAACCCATTAAGAAAATAATTCAAAATCCTCTTTTGATGGGAAGGGAATATATTTCATGATATGTTTATCAGAAAGTTACAGGGAAAGGGGTGCCTGGGTAGTTCAGTCAGTTGAACATCTGACTCTTGATCTCAGCTCAGGTCTTGATCTCAGTGTTGTGAATTCAAGCCCCATGTTGGGCTCCACATTGGGTGTGGAGCCTACTTAAGAAAAACAAATTTGTTGCAGGGAAAGAATTCTCAAACCCTGATTCTGAAGTACTTTTATAATTAATTAATTAATTAATTTATCTTACTTTATTTGTGTAATTATTTTATAATTCCTCATTTCAGGGACTCTTGTCAGGAGGGTTAACCATAGGCTTTTTCATTCAGTTTAAATATTGGAATCCATAGTGAAAGTTTTCAGGAGTATTATCCTCCCAAATAGCTTCTACTTCTGTTTACGGTTAATCTGCAGATGTATTTGGTTAAGAAGTAGATCACGGTGAAGCCAAGGGCTAACTTCTAGATGGACTATTGGAATACCCAGCAGAATTGCCACTATCTTGGGGGATATTATTGTTTAAGTGTACTAGATTATTTTCTTTTCTAGTAGATTTAGATTCAAGACACAGGGAATTAAAATTTTCCTTTATAGAATATGAGAATTATTGGAAAGCTAATTAGAGGGGGAAAACATGAAAGACAAATATATAGATATATCTCAGCTTATACAAAATGAGAAAAATAAGCTTAAATAATAGAAGTAAATACCCAAATCAGCTGAGAAACAGAAGGAAATGAAAATTTAATTTACACTGAGAGTAAACAAAAATCAAAGAACATTTTAAAATTAAGAGAAAATGATATAAAAGTAGTTTAAACTAAATTAAAGGAAGAGATTATAAAATATACTAAAGACAAAGGTGTTTAATGAAGCATTAAATAAGCTGAAATATGCATGAAATGAGCAATTATTTCTCCTCCTTGCTCTGCCTCCATGTGCAGGTACACTCTATCGTTGAGTTAGGATAATCAACATATAAAATTCCTCAATTTTGCCTTTCCTGGGCTGCAATTCCATGATTGTGTTTTGAATTTGGGGTCCAAGTATTTTTTTTTTAATTTGAATTGCATATTTTCAAAGTGTGCAATAATTCCAATATTTGAGTCTAACAATAAAAGCAAATATACTACAATAAAATTTTTTTATATTAAATTGAAACAAATAGCTGTTAACAGATGGTTAAGAAAATGTTTGCGGTAATTGCTACTGTGTTGTCATTGCTAGGATATCAGCCTCAGGTAAGCCTATGAAAAGAAACAGACCAAAGCCCTTGTTTTCTCAGGGCAGAAAAGACTCTCCACTACACATAAATGTACTTGAAAATGAAAGCATTTAATTATATCATAATTGGTGATTCTAAAATTACAAAGGTCACATCAAGCTTATCCAAGTGCAAAACTCTTTTTAGAATTCTTACTACAGGAAAAGAAGTATTTTTCAAACCTGGTCCAAGGATAGGATTTTCTCTTGCTCAAGCCTTTTTCAGATATCTCCTTTGGCCATGGTGATCACTTTTAAAAGGCACTTCACTCATTCCTCTGATTAACCAAACTTTGAAAAACTTCTTTGAGGTTTTAAGTATTTAACCCAAAAGAAAATTTCACAGGATAAAAAGGATTTTACATAACTGCTTGTCCATTAACAAAGAAGGACTAAAATTCATGCATCTTATAGCTAAATAGAAGTTCAACTCACATAGCTCTAAGTTTAGTTATTCAGTTAGTTCTACTCCAGAGAAAGTTGGAAATTTGAATGAAAGTAATCAGAGATAATCCTTCTAAGGGAGCAAAAAGGTTTTAAGATTTTTTTTTTTAATCTAGGTTTTGCAGATTAGCTCTAAATTTTATTCTTCCATTTGCTCAGCTCCAGATCTCGGGAGTCATTCTTTTTTTTTTTTTTTTTTATTTTATTTTATTTTATTTTATTTTATTTTATTTTATTTTATTAATAATGATTTTTTATTATATTATGTTAGTCACCATACAGTACATCCCCGGTTTTCGATGTAAGGCTCGATGATTCATTAGTTGTGTATAACACCCAGTGCACCATGCAATATGTGCCCTCCTTACTACCCATCACCGGTCTATCCCATTCCCCCACCCCCCTCCCCTCTGTAGCCCTCAGTTTGTTTCTCATAGTCCATAGTCTCTCATGTTTCATCAGTCTCTTTGTACATATCCCACCTGATGTATCTATGATTACAGCTGTCCCTATCTTTTATATGCAGAATCTGAATACTTTACAAACACCACCTCAGCCCAAACCAGCCTCATCTCTGACTTGGACTATTTCTACATCCTCTAAATGGAAATGCTTCCCCTGTTTTTATGCTTGCCCCAAATACATAATTCCCAAAATGATCTTATTTAAAAATCACAGACCCTGTCACTCCTGACTCAAATCCCTCCAAAGACTTCCTAATGCACTCCAAAAAATAAATAAAAAGTCTACTTTTCTTATCAAAATTCTTCCCCTTCACTAAGACACACCCTTTTCCACCTACCTCTGACTCATTCCTCTCTGTCCAACTTTACCTCCATCCTGTGATTCCACGATCATCTCCAGGTTTCCCCTCCCAGCCTTCACAGTGCTGGTACCTATGCTTGGACTGCTCATCTCCAATAACCATAAGGCTTGCCTTCTCAGGTCATTCGGGGCTTCTGCTCAAATACTCAAATATCAAATGAGGGTCTTTTTAAAAAAGGGACTTCCTGCTCTCCATTCACTTCTTCTACTTTGTTTATCCTACATAAAATCACTTGGATTTAACATTTTGTTCTATATTTATTTTGTCTTCTTCTATAAGTCTCTTAAAGTTTTATACGATTTCTTTATAGGATATACTGAAATAATTCAAAATAATGATAATAAATCTTAATTTTTCCTGTTATCATCAGTACCAAATATAAAAATGTAAATCAAAAAAAAGTTGTCAACATTATATATCACATATATCAATTGAAATATGCATTCTCTTTCTCTGTTTTGATTTTTGGTTCATTCCCATTTATCAGAAAGTTAGAAACATCTTTTTATTATGCAGATCAGCAAAGTGAAAAGGTTCAAGTTTGTGGAGGTTTGCTGACCTTATTTTGAGTTCTGAAGTTTATCAGTTAACACCATTGGCATTTCTCTCAAGTCAGTTTTAAACTCTAACTTCTTTACCTATGAAATGGTTATAGTAATTTACCCTAAAATTTCTAAGCATAGCATTCTGGATATTGGGGATTAATTGGGACAACCCATATCAAATCCTTTCTATTTTACCTAGCACAAGAAAGTCCTAAAAAATATAAATAATTATTATTTGATATTGTTGCATTAGATAAATATGGATAATTCATTACATTGGAAAATGCCAAAAAGGGAAAAATTACTGTTTTCCCCACTACTTAACTACCTTTCTCAAAAGTGGTACCCTTCCCGAATCTTCATATGGTGGGGCTAATAAAATAAGAGACATTATTTGTCTCACTATTTCTTTAATAAACTCCTGGAAGATAAGCCATGACAGCATAAAACTGAGATTTAAATAACATTACAAGTGGATTATTTCTGAATGTTAAATGGCCATAAAGTTAACAGACTTGAAATAAACATACGATTAACTTTTATAATAGGATAAGGCAAGTATAAATATTTTGCATATCTTTATTTCAATATATTCTTATGAACCAATCGTGCAGTTAGTTAATAAGTTGCTAATTATATTGTTTCATTTATTTGTTGACAAAATTGTCTTTTGGTTTATAGCATATCTCAACTTCTTAGGTTTTCTTTTTTTTTTTTTTTTTTTTTTTTTAGTTTTTCATTTTAAAAAGGATTAAATCTGTGGATAAACTTGGAACTCACCCGCTCTTTCTATTTCAAGTGTACGCCTAGAGATTCATTATTTAATTCTTTTAATAATTCCCTTTGTCTCCATTAACTCATAATTTTCCTATGAAAAATAACTGTTTTTAAAATAATGGGGTTAAGATGAGCTATATTTCTGGAGTAAATGAAAGTAGTAATCTTGGTAACTCATATCTGTATATTAGTCTTCATGGTGATACTATAAATTTATTTAGATTACTAATGAACTTAAGAGAATACATAATGAGTCAACTTCCATTTGAATGCTTTCATTTCAGGGAATTTTTCTTAAATAATAAAATATACAACTTTTATTCTTAGCGCTTATATGGATAACTTCAGTAGTTTTTTCCCAGGATTTGCCAATACCAAGCATGGGTCAAAACTGAAAACTCATGTTTTATTCAGGAAACAGGCTGCTTATGTATTTGCATTTAAATTCTTGATCTTACTATTTGTTTCACATTTGTTTCTCTCATCTTTCCTTCTTTGCAACAGATCAGTTGTTCCATGTGTTTGTTATGCATATTTTTTGTTATTGTTTATTGGTTACTATATTAGTTTCTTTTGTGTACTGTAACCAATTGTCACAAACTAGATGGCTTAAGCAACAGAAATCTATTCTCTCACAGCTCTGCAAGCCAGAAGCCTGAAATAAATTTCACTAAGCTGAAATCAAGGTGCCAGCAAGGGTTTTCTCCCTCTAGAGGCTGTCGTGAATTTATTCTTTGTGTCTTCCAGCTTGTGGGGGCTGTTGGCATTCCTTGACTTGTGGCCACATTGCCCCAAATTCTGCCATGGTCATGTGGCCTTCTTCTCTTCTGTGTATGAAATCTCCTCTTGCCTCTTTCTTATAAGGACACCTGTAGTTGAATTTAGGGCCTACTCAGATAGTCTGGATTAATCTGTCCATGTCAAGATGCTTAATTTAATATAGCATCTGCAAAGACACATCTGCAAATACATCTGTGATTTCATAGAGCCTACTAAAAATTAAAACTTTCAAAATGTGTATGAATCCCTGAACTCATTAATTTTGTATTAAAATAAACTAGTCCTGTGTGTTGAAGGACTTCTATTCCTGACTTCCATGGAGTAAAAAACTATCGTATTTGCCGTCCTAGCTGAAAACAACAAGAACAACAAACAAAACAAAACACATGACACAAAATTTTTGACACGCTGGTTATCTAGCAACAAAGGACAATGTTCCTGAGACATTTGTGGGGGGAGTGGGAAACAAGGTGAATATTATAATTGTCCCAGCTTATTAGGTTGTGGGATATGGAGAGGAAACTGAGGCAGAGCCCAGCATACTCCCTTAAGGAGATGAAGCTAAGAATAGGGGGAGTCCAAGGCACCCAGAGATCATAGGAGAATCTCTGATCCTGATAAGAGAAGTGGGAGGTTGTCACACTTCTTTATTTCCAAATACATTACAAAACTACAGTAAGCAAAACAGTATGGTACTGGTATTAAAAACAAACATATAAACCAATGGAACAGAATAGAGAACCCAGAAATAAACCCATACATATATGGTCAACTGAACTTCACTAGGGTGTAAAGAATACACACTGGGTAAGTAAATGATACTGAGAAAACTGGAAGTGTACATGCAAAAGAATGAAAGTGGACCCTTACCTTACCACATACACGAACATTAACTGAAAATGCATTAAATGCTTAAACATAAAACCTGGAAACCATAAAATTCCTAGAAGAGAAGGTAGAGGAAATCTTCTTGACATTGCTTTTGTCATTGATTTCTTGGGTATGACACCAAAAACAGACAGCAAAAACAAAAGACAAGCAGGATAAGCAGGACTACATCAAACTAAAAATCATTTGTACAGTAAAGAAAACAGTCTAAAAAAATGAAAAGGCAACCTGTGAGATGGGAGAAAGTATTTGCAAATATACATTTGATAAAGGGTTAAAACCCAAAATAAATAAGGAACTTCTATAACTCGTAGCAAAAACTCAAGTAACCCAATTTAACCCAATTTAAAAAATCGGTGAAGGACCTAACTAATAGACATTTTTACAAAAAAAGACCTACAAATGGCTGAGAGATACATGAAAAAGTACTCACCATCACTAATCATCAAATCAAAACCACAATAAGATATCACTTCACACCTGTTAGGAGAACTGTTACCAAAAAAAAAAAGTGTTGACTAGGATGTAGAGAAAAGGGGATTCTTGTACATTGTTGGTATGATCCAGTAATTCCATTTCTAGGTTTATATTCAAACAGATTGAAATCAGAATCTTAAATTGATGTCTGTACTTCCATGTTTATTGCATATTATTCATAATAGCCAAGACATGGAATCACCCTGAGTGTTCATCAGTGGATGAATGGATTAAAAAAAATCTGGTATATACCTATAATGGAGTATTATTCAGGCTTAAAAAAGAAGGAAATTGTATCATTTATGATAACATAGATGAACTTGGAGGACATTACATTAGCAAAGTAAGCCAGGCAGAGAAGTACAAATACTACATGGTATCATTTACATGTAGTAAATTCCAAATGAGGAATTTAATGTAATCAGACTCAGAAGCAGATAGCAGAATGGTGGCTGCCAGTGACTTGGGGGAGGAGGAAACAAGAGGGTGTGAAACAAAGGGTACTAACTTTCAGTTATGCAAGATGAATAAGTCCTAGAGATCTATTACACAGAATAGTGCCTATAGTTAACAATACTCTATTGTATACATAAAAATTTGCTAAGTGGGTAGATCTTGTCTTAAGTGTTCTTACCACAAATTAATAATAACAACAACAACAATAAAGAAAGAGGGTGAGAGAAAACTTTTGGGAGTGATGGATATGTTTATGGCATAGATTTGGGTGATGGTTTCACAGATGTATACACTTACCTAAAACTCATAAGTTGTGCACACTAAATATATACAGCTATTTTTTTGAAACCCTACCTAAATAAAATGGGTAAAAAAAAAAAAAAAGAGGAGGAGGCGTGCAAAGAAGCAGGAAAATACGAAACAAAATAATAAAAGTAATCATTTCATCAAAATTGAATGAGAAATGGACAATATATAATCAGTAGAGAAGGTTATTAAAACAGGAATTATAATTGTATTTCAAAGGTCCAAAAGTTACATAGATGCATGAAAGTTGCCTTTTTTCCATGTCTTAATCAGCTTGTTTAACCAAAAATCCAAATAAATATGGTCTTGCACAGTATTTATTTAGATTCACACACATAGTTAGCATTTTGTATGTTCTGTATTCCTTTCTTCATTCACTATTCTCCGTTCAGAACCATTTTGTATCTTGAAGTCTTTCTTCAATTATTTTTATAGGCTGGTTAGTGTAAAGTTCAAATTTAATTAGTATAAACATTATTTTAATTTCATTTTTGAAAATACTTCTTTGTGAATTGAATTCTAATATACAGCATTTGAAGATGTTATCCATTGTTTTCTGGTTTTCCATACTTCTACTAACAATTTGACTGTAGTTTTATCTTTGCTCCTTTGGTGATGATATGTTTTTCTCCTCTTGCTTTTAATTTTTCCTCTGAGTTTTATGGGTTTTTTTCCTTCTGATATGCCTAATTTTTCTTTTTATTTATTTGCAGTTTTTAATATGGACTAAGTCTGTTTGTACATCATCCTTTCAAAATGTATTTATTCATTTTTTTCTTAAAATAGCACCTCTGTTGTAGTCTCTTCTCATTTAGAGACTCCAATTACATGAACAGACGCTAAGGTTTTTTTTTTTTTTTTTTAATGATTTATCAGATGATTCATCTCTTTCACGTATTTTTCATACATTCTTTTACTCTTTCTGATCAGCCTGGATATTTTTTTCTGACCCCTTTTCTTAGTCTTTATTTCTATCTGCTGCTGTGTCTTGGATACTATTAATCTGCTTATTTTTTAATTTTTTGAAAGATTTTATTTATTTATTTATTTATTTATTTATTTATTTATTTATTCAAGAAAGACACAAAGAGTGAAATCAAGGGGAGGAGCAGAGGGAGAGGCACAAGCAAACTCCCATGCTGAGCAGAGTCCGAGGCTGGGCTAGATGCCAAGACCCTGAGATCATGACCTGGGTTGACATGAAGAGTCAGACGCTTAACTGACTGAGACACCCAGGCACCCCAGTCTGTTTATCTCTTAAATTTTATGATTTTTCCTTTCTAAAATTCTTTTTCCTTTCTAAAATTTCTATTGAATAATGTAGACTCCAGATTTCAGAGAGTAATTTTTCTCCTTGTAAGTTACATTCTGTGAACAAATTAATCACAAATTATTTTAGAGATCTTATCTGATAACTACCATATATTTGTCACTTCTGGTTCTATTCTGTTGTCTGCCCCACCTGCTTCACAGGACTACTGTGTGGATGAAATCAGAAAATTGAAAGAAATTTCTTTGAAAAGAATAAGGTCTAATGTATATTACAATTGTAAGAAATGGTTTTCTGTGTTTATCCGACATACAATTATTTGAGGACATCTTGAGTTTTGTCATCTGGTTTTGTTTATCAGGCTTTTAATTTTTTTTTTTATTGAATGTTTGGAATTGCATATAAAAAATTTAGAACTTCTTGATGGTATCTTTCTTCAAAGGGGAATTAACAGGTAATTATAGTAGGATCAGATTTCTTATATCTGAACAATAATTGAATTGATTCATATGAGAATTTGGTTTTGAAGAGGACTGAACTATTTGACTTTAATTTTAATGTATAGCTTTTCTGGGGTTTTAACTGAAATCAAGGATATTTGCTAAGAACACTCCTCTGTGGATATTTTTAAAGCCTCGTGTTTGTTTCCTCCAACAGTGAGACTGTAAAAAGCTCTGCTTAGTGACATGGCCCCCTAACTGCCATGTGCTGCTGGGCTCAAGTTCTCTTGATTGCAAAGCTTAAGGATTAGCAAATGTTTGGGGGAAATGGGTCGCAGAAGGTGGGGCTTAGTCCCTTACACTTCCCCTTCTTCTTGAATTTGACCCCTCATCTCTTTACTATCTTGGTAGAGCTTCACTGTCAATTTTCTCTTCAAACATGGGACCCTTTTGCAACATCTATGCTTTTACTTTCTCTTTGACCCTTATGTCCCTATTTCTAATTGTAAATATCTCTGGTATAAAAAGTAGAAGCTGGGCTAACCTGAGTGAATGCACAAACTCATTTGTATAATTATCAAGAAAAGAAGAAACAACATAATTTTCTATTAGACTGAATTTATTGATGTGAATGTGCACACCAATTAGTTTTAGCCCAATGTGCTAGCTTCAGCCACTGGGACCTGATGATGGACATCATTTAAAAAGTGAGTAACTAGAAATTCCTTGTAATACCATCGATCAAAAAACCAAATATCAAGGAAATAGTAATGGTGTGTAGAGTCATTATAAGTGGCCTGCCCACCCACCACCTAATCATGTCATCCCCGGAGGTCCCATAATAGCCTTCATCAGACTGTTGAGAAATTCACTGATGTGGTAATGGCCTCAGTAATTGAAAAAATGCTTCAAGTGTCATTATCTGAAAAATAGAAATGCTGGGAAAAGATATTAAAGATGAAGTTTTCTCCCTGATTGTTAAGATGATGAGATGACAAAGACCAAAAAGTGATATTTAGCTTACATAGATCAAGTGAATAAGGATCCCATACAGTAGCTGGTAGTGTGACAAAATATTCTGACTACAGGAGTATTTTATATATGTGAAATGAGTTTGCACTCCCTAAATCAAAGTAGATTTCTTTTCTGTTACTGACCTTCACTGTTAGCAACAATATGAATATCTTCACCAAGGCGATTTTCTAACACAGATGTGTTACTTGTTCATTTCATGCCAGCCCCTGGTCCAGGGTGAGATGAAGAAACCCCTTCTAATAACTTTATCACGAATATGTGTGAGTATTATCAAGATGCACTCATGCAGAAAGAGAAATATCTGCAAAGACAAATAGTACGAATCTCAGAAAAATATATGAGTAATCCTTAAAGGAAGAGATGTTTTTCTAAATGCAGCAAATGTAAACATGACCTTTTGCTCAGAATAGATACAACTCAGAATAATGATATTCTTGAAGTTCTTTTTCTAGCATAATGAAACTGTGCCTGTGTGTGTACCATACTCATATTCAATAGAATATCTTTTCACTGAAGAAAACTATAACTTCGTAACAGTCACATTATGGTACCAAGACTTAGTAGAAGTTTGAAGTTCAAATTTGTTTTTTTACCTGGGCCAGGTAAAAAGAAAAAACAGAGTAATTCAAAATGGTGTGGGGTCTAAAGAAGAGAAAACGTTAGGTATTCATTCAATAATTATTGGAGGGAAATTAAAATTACATGCAAAGACATATCTTTGAAAACCCAATTTTCTAGACTAAAATGGTTCTATTTTTTTCAAACGTTCTCCCTACTCGAGATTGTTTATATCGTTTGCCTAAAACTATTCACACATATCAATAACATAATCTGTTAAGATAAGAAAACTATATATCGTAAACCTAACAGTTGTGGATTTAGCTGAGAGATAATAGCAAATGTCTGTTGTAAATAGTCTATTATAATTTACTTTAAAAATTGGAATTCTGTTTTATATAGCTAAAATGTTTCATGAAATATCCGTCAATTTTCTTTTCCTAACAACCATCTTATTAAAGCAAAGAGAAAAACACATTTTGGTATTCTAAAAGCAAGCCAAGGAAATATGAAACAGAGTGATGAAGCGTCTGAATATGATAAAAATAAACAACAAAGACTTGAGAAAGACAGCCAAAACATGTTTAATTTGTAACAACTATTGTGTCAACCTTTTCTTAAAAATGTAACTCTGAAGCAACTTTGATATCAAGAAAGTTGATAATGAGGATATTCTAAGTAAAAATTTAGTCTGTCAAATACAGGTTTGAATGGAAACAAAGCATACTGATATATATTTTAAAATATAACCATTTGATATACATATTCATCAGAACTAATTCATCCAACTCCAATCACATCTTATTTTAAGTTCAGAAGCACTGGCAATTTTTGCCTTTATTATGAGAAAATAACAATCACATTAGAAAGCCTTGTCATTCTCCCAGTAATGAGTTTAATACGACATTTGGGAAAGTGCTTTGCTGTGACTAGAATAGCAATGTTGATTTTACATTTTAAAAGATGCTTCAAAACACATACAGTGAAAACAGTTTCATACAGGGTTTTATTTTTCCACCCATCTCAATTTGAATGTGAGTTAAATTCTAAATTACAGTAATTGTGAACTGTTTTCGTGTTACTATAAAGTTTCAAATTGTGGGCTAAGTCTTATTCTGGAAGCAGAATCTCATCAATAGAAAATAATTTTCAAAACTGCTATTATTGATTTTTAGTCTGAGGTATTTCCTTTATATGCAGGGCAAATTCCGATGATTACACATTAAATCAAAAGTATTAAAATGAACACAATTGCTGTACTTCAATCACAGTGAAGTAAAAAAGAATTTTTGTTAGTCCAACCTTTTTAAGCTATTATATCTAGTTTGAGAATTAAAACTTGTATGGATCCGTGCTTAAGGACATTTTGAAGAAAATAAAAAAGATGACTCTTCTAATACAGTTTATTTCTAATCAGTATTATTCATTTGTATTTTCTACACTGCGGTTCTTGAAACTGTCATTTCATAAAACAAAAATGACACCAAGTATTGTTAAGGCAAAAATTGCACTAGACATAGTAAACGCCAAAGATTTTATTGAAGGCTTTGGCAACAGTGAAGAGAGAATGTAACAGTCTTAACTCCTTTTTTAAAAGGTGGGGGAAGGGGACAGGGGAGTTTTTAAGAGCAGAATTGGGGGAATCTTAGGCGATCCGTGTTTACTTATTGGTCTTACCCATAGGAAATGTAAACTTTCTCCTCTCTTCATGACAGAGGTAGTTTTACAACTCTGAACAAGATGCTCACTGAGGTTGGGCTCATGTTCTCTCCACAGAGACTAGGAGATAGGGAAGCTGGCTAGCTAGCATCCTTGATGATGACATTTCAAAGGGATGGTTTCCAGGTCCTGGAGAAAGGTAGTTCTGGGTTGTAAAGCTGCTAAGAAATTTTTGAAAAAAGATACACATCTCAAAGAAGCAGGGAAAGAAATTGCAATTATAAGTTTTGTAAAGCAAATGCTTCTTTGATTGGGCTGTTTGGATTCTGTGAAGGCCAAAATAGAAGGGTGGCCAGAGGCCTAAAGGCAGGAAGAAATCTGCCTGCAGTTTAATTAAGCTTAGGAAACTATTAATGCTGATTGATCAGGTTTTTGTTTTGTTTTGTTTTGTTTTGTTTTGTTTTGTTTTTTGTTTTTAAGGCTATTTTTTTAAAAGATTTATTTTATTTATTTGACACAGAGAGAGAGACAACCAGCAAGAGAGGGAACACAAGCAGGGGGAGTGGGAGAGGAAGAAGCAGGCTCCCAGCAGAGGAGCCTGATGTGGGGCTCCACCCCATAACTCCGGGATCCCGCCCTGAGCCAAAAGCAGACGCTTAAGGACTGAGCCACCCAGGCGCTCCTAAGGCTATTTTTTTTAAGAGCAGTTTCAGGTTCACAGCAAAATTGAGAGGCAGAGTTGTCCCATAAACTCCTGAGGACACACACACATAGCCGCCCTCATCTTTCAACATCCCCCCCGCCCCCCCGCCACCAGAGGGATACATTTGTTAAAATTGATAAACCTACGTTGACACATCAAAGTCACCCAAAGTCAGTGATGCAGGTTGTTTATTATCAGTTAAAACAACATTATTTTTCTGTTACTGTTTTGTTGCATTTACATCTCATTATCTTTGAACCAAAATACTTCATTATAAAACAAAAATGCAGTAAATTATCCTCCAAATTTCTCAATAAAAATATATTGTTTTTTATCTGTTACTATTTATGTTTACTACAATTAAAAGAACAGCATAATAAAAATGCAAAGGTCATATGCTCAGAACATATAAAAAATATTCCTCCTTTTAATTGAAGTCATTAAGTTTTGTGAAAAGCCCACTTTATTGTCTTATATTATTAACTCCATTACAAACTGGCACTTTTCCAAACAACTGTCCTCGGAGACACTGACTAGATGTCTGGCACGAGGAAACCTTCACCATCACTCTTATAATATACTATCACAGTGAAGATTAAAACATGAGTGAATGCTGGCTAAATGAAAAAGGATGCGGAAATTAATAAAGAAATATCTAGATATAAAGATGTTCTTGTTTGAAGCTTGTTCAAATATATAAGTATGTTTACAAAATTAATCATGTTATTTGATCATATATTAGCATTTGTACTAATACTCAATGTATCAGAGAATCTAAAAAAAATATGAATTCCATTATTTTCATATTGATCCACTGATCAAAATGATATGATTGTAATTGTCCCAAGGCAATACAAACAAGCACAAACTGATTTTTTTGTTCATAATAGGGTGAAACTATGTTCATAGAGAAATAATTGGAATTGAAGGGTTTTTTTTCCCTTCAAATGGATGAGTTTAATGTTAATTTGGTTACACTTACTTTAATAATTATACATATTCATTCAAAAACTTAAAAATAACCACTATTTAACACTAATCAGCCCTGTGATTGAAACTATAGTTCACAGAAGCAAAGCTAGACAATATTAGAAAAAATATAATATGCATTATCTCTTTCATTTCTCTTGGCTGCTAATTATATAAGAATTTGTCTTCCATGTCAGTGGCATTATGTGTTCTAGAGTTTTCAGTTAATGGAACTTAATATTTTCTTTTAGCTTTTGAAAATTGGTGCTTGCATGATGCCAGTAAAGGAAGGTTGCGTGCACTTACACACTTTATAACAACTCTAGGAACCTTGAAGAAAAGGTAAAACTTTAATTTCTAAATTTTTGGACATTACTGTGATTTATATATTGAGTAGAGTAAGATAGTATAAATATATCAAGTAGTAATGGAAATGGGGAGTTTAATAAATTACATGCTACATTAAAGATTTATGCTAGTTGAAAATACAAACACAAGAACATGATATTTGAGGGAAAAAATAGGGGTTTTTTTTTTTCTCAATTATGAACATATCCTGTAATCCCCGGGTCACCATGTGCATCAGTGAAGCTGTGGTTTTCTAAATTAACATGTATTTCAAAAATGTGTAAAGTAATATTAAATGTGGTTTAAGAGGACATACAAATGTGGTTAAAGTATTAAATAAATGGAAATCATAAACACCAAATTTAGAATCCTTTCCTCTGAGAAGAGATTTAGGAAATATATTGTTAAGTAGAATATTGGGGCTTCAGTTATCCCATAATGTTTGCTTCTCAGTGAAAAAGATCTGAAGTAATTGATATGATTTCATGTGTTTAGGGACTGATACATGATTGTTCTTTATATTTTTACAATGTCATGTTTGGATTGATAGGCAATAGTAAAAATTTTTTAAATGGCATGCACCAACACTTAGAAGTCTGTTTGCTATTGTTTGAAATTCAAATTTGTATGGCAAACCATAGAGCAAGTAGTCATTTTCTTTCATAATACTGATATGACTTTTCTCACCTTGGAAGATTAGAAACAAAGATGAGAATGATACATTGTGCTCGGGAAGTAAGTTTTAAATACAAATCTAGCAAGAATTAAACAACACTCCTAACTGTTTTAACTAAATAAATGTATTTACCTAAATAAGCTACAGCATTTCATGTAATATTTAATTCAATCCCTAAAACTGAATCTTAAAGCAATAAAAATGAATGAAAGATGAGCCTTTTACTCCCCAAATTACAGGATTTAAATTTTAAAAAATATGGATGTTGTTCAAAATTTTAAATATGAGTGCAGTTTTCTCTATTTGTGTCCCAAAGCAATCACTGTATTTACTTTATAAAAGGGTAATACATTCTGCTGTTGTGTGTGTGTGTTTTCTACATCGTATAATGTTTAAGAGAAAGCAAAATTTTTGTCTACAAGGTTTCATAATTCCTTTGGGCTATGTTCACGTCAATATATGTGGAATATCCAAGGGTATGCTTACATGAAAAGTTAGAAGAATCAAAACTTAGGTTTCATAAACTATAGCATTTATTTTTCCCCTAAATTACAGAAAGCTTTCTCAAATATTCTTCAAATCAAAGAAATTCCTTGCATGGCAAAACTAAAGACTCAATTTATTACCATCATTAAATGTCTAAGATGGTCTAAAATGAAAGAAAAAAAAAAAACCTTCTCAACCTACTAAAGTTCACAGTCTCCCAAAACTAAAGATTCTTCAATGATATTTTTCAGATAATTTCTGATAGGAGATTTACATACATATTCTGATTCCAGATACATTTCCATTTGCTCTCAAATATGAACCCTCCTCTTAAAAAGGGAAGGTGTATATGTGAAAATCAATTTATTCCTTTTTCAATGAATTTTGTTAAAGCTTGATTTAAGGTAGCACTGCTGACTCATTTTATATACATCATTAAGAAAGTCTACTGAATTTAAATGAGAAAAACCATTACTGATTAGGTTCAAATGATATCTCTCTTACAGTCCCCAAACACGTCAGGTTGCAAATGGCTTCCCTAACACTGTTCGCTAGTCACTTCTTATTCCATCTTTTTCTCAGTGTTCCACCCTTACTTTTACCTGGAATTTCCTATATCTCAGTCCTAATCTCATAAAGACATGCTTGAGAGTGTCATAGATTTCTACGTAATCTTTATAATCCACAAAATTGGAGATGATTTCACTCCTCTTTTGCTAATATGTACTATCTGATTCCTTTCTCTCCCCAATTATATTAACTAATTTCTCTAGTTCAGTGATAGCGCAATAAACATCTTTAACTTAGTAATACTATCTCTAATGTTTCCCTTTTGAGTACAGTGATGGCTTTTGGACTTAAGTATGTGTATCTTAAAGTATTTTACTTAAACTTTAATTTCTATTTTGTTGATTTTTTTATTTGATTTGATTCTGATTTTTTGATCATGATTTGTGTACTCTTAATTCCCATCACCTATTTCACTACCCACCCACCTTCCCTCTGATAACCATCAGTTTGTTCTCCATAGTTAAGAATCTGTTTCTTGGTTTCTCTCTTTCTCTTGTTTTTTCTTTGTTCATTTGTTTCTTAAACACTACGTATGAGTGAGATCATATGGCATTTGTCTTCCTCTGACTGACTTGTTTTACTTAGCATAATAACACTCCAGCTCCATCCACATCATTGCAAATGACAAGATTTCATATATCTCCTCTTCTTTATCCATTCATCTATCAATGGACACTTGGGCTGCTTCTATATCTTGACTACTGCAAATAATGCTATTGTAAACATAAGGGTGCATGTATCCCTTTGAATTAGTATTTTTATGTTTGGGGGGTAAATGCATACTACTACAATTACTGGACTGTAGGGTAGTTCTATTTTTAATTTTTTGAGGAAGCTCCATACTGTTTTCCACAGTGACTGTACCAGTTTGCATTCCCATCAACAATGCAAGAGTGTTCCTTTTTCTTCTCTAATTTATTGATTGATTTTAAACAAAAATGTGTTTGAGTTCCTTTTAACATTAATGAAGTTAATCATGTGATCGTCTCTCTCAACCTTATCAATATGGCAGTTATATTCATTGACTTTCTCATACTGAGTCACCTTTGTATTTCTGGAATAAATCACACTTGGTAAATATGCATAATTTTAGATACTTTGTATTCTGTTTGCTAATATGCATCTAGGATATATGGCTATTTAACTGAGTTTAGGTCATAATTTTCTGTTCAAAGATTATAACCATTAAATGCCAATATTATACATACTGCATAAAAAGAATTTGTAACATTTTAAGTGTCATTATGTCCTGATCTTTAAAAGCATGTTGCCCCTGTGGCCTTTTCCTGGAATAGGAGTTTGGGGGTAATTATTATGTCTATAGAAGACTCGAGAGATATGACCTCCCTCCACACCCCTAAAAAGATATGATCCATAATGAAGGGAAAGCAAATCAATCAAATCTGGCCTAGAATTGACCTAGATGATAAGATTAGTAAGCAACATTATTACAATGATTATGAAAATGTATTTCAATTATTATCAAAGTATGCATTTCATGTCAAGAACATGCAGGAACTATTGAGCATGTTAGAAGGAATATGGAGCAATAAAGAAATCCCCCATCAAAATTCTATAGACAAAACTAGATATCTAGCAATATCTAGAAGGTGTTCGGTGGGGGATGAGTAAAATAGGTGAAGGGGATTAAGAGTACCTTTATCTTGATGAGCACTGATTAATGTATAGAAACTATATCAGTTTCAGGTATACAATATAGTGATTCAACAATTCTATACGTTTGCAGATCATCAGATCTACCAGCCTGATTTTGTGGTAGTGGAATATAGACTTGAATTTTTCTCCCTCCACTACCCTGGAGGAGCTGGGGGCCCAAATCCTCATTCAGGAGCACTAGAAGAAGATTGGGAAGAGTGAGTAGGTCAAGGTGGAAGTCAGTCTGATGAGGAGGCTGAGAAACAGTATAAGGCTGGTAGCCTCCATCCCAGCTAGATCAGAACCCCCCAGTGCAAGACATGGATGAAGGTTCAAATGATGAAGAAGGGCAAAAAGTACCCAACCCCGAGAGACACCCATGCATCTACCTCTGTCCTTGACTACAGTCCAACTCACTGCACAAAATGACTGACCCTAAGACTTTCAAGACCTGCTCCAGATGAATATTTTGTGTTCCGTATCTTGGGAAAAAAGATTCTGACCAAAAAAAAAAAAAAAAATACAGGAACACGTGGCATCAGGCTCAGAGGACAGCAGCATGGAACCCAAGTATACAAAAACACATTAAATACATAGTTACAAAGATAAGTCAAGATAAGTCTCCTTATTCTCATTACAACTTCTCATTGAACACAGTGTAAGTTAGGAGACAGAGAAAAAACATCTTAAAGTACTGAAAGGAAAAAATAAATAAATAACCTGCCAACTTAAGCGATCTATTTCCTGTAAAAATTTCCTTCAAAATGAAGAAAAATAAGGACTTTTTTTTCAGATATGAAAAGCCAAGAGGAATAATAACCAACTGACCTGTACCAGAAAAAATATTAACTGAAAACCCTCAAGCAGAAGGAAAATCATACAAACAAGAATGAAAACCACTGAAAAGAGTAATTGTGGAGAAATATAAAATACTTTATTTTTAAATCTCTATACAATATAATGGACTGATTAAACCAAATAAAAAAAACAAATTTTGTAGGATTTATAATATATAGAGAAATAAAATATCACAACATGAACATCAAGGCCGGAAAAGGACAAATGGTAGTATATTGTGGGAGATTCTTATAATTTTATGGGACATAATACATCGCTTAAAGATAGAATATGATAAAGTACAGTGTTATATTTATATAACCACTAAAATAACACAATTATAGGCAAGAGGCAAAAAAAAAAGATAAAATCACAAGAAGTTACTCCAGAGAAGGTAGAAAAAGAGAAAAAAGAACAAAGAAGAGATGAGACAAATAGAAAACAGATATCCAAATCATAGTTTTAAACTGAAACATATCAAAATTATGCAAAATACAAACCACCTAAACATTCCAATTAAAAGTCAAAGACAGTAATGATAATTTTACAAGTATATTAATTGACTCTAATTTCAATTATAAAAAAAAAGAAATTACAGTTCAAAAGAACACTGTTGGTAGGCCAGAATGTGGTCTTGGGAATCTCTGCTGCATATTGCTTATTTTCCAAAGATGGTAGCCACATTTTGCCAAGATAACTTCAGTGGTCAGAATGTACTGCAGTGCAAAATGAAAGGGGAACTCCATGGGGAACCAAATCAAATGAACAAATAAAAACACCAAAGCACTTGGAACGCTGACTGCCACAAAAAGTGAAGTAATTGTTGAAGAAAATGTGTTTCTTCTTAAGACATCGGGTTGACAAAGGTGACAGAAAAATGCATTTGTACTTGTTGGGTACTTTTCTCATCATTATTTTAATGTTGGTAAAATAAGCTCAATAATACCTGTTGTGAATTTTTTGTTTGTTTGTTTTTTTTCTTTTACAACTTATATGCCTCTTTGAGGTGTAGCTTTATTTAATGAGGTAATGAAATAGTAAACATACATGAATGCTGTAGTGGTTTTAACTAGAATTTCCATTCCAACTTTTTTGATAGGTTTTATACTTCAGCAATTTGCAAGCTTCCAGAAAGTTCTAGGAACCTTTCTTTAGAAAGTTGCATATGGAATTGAGATAAATAATAGGCGTTTAAGGCACACATATGATTTCTTTCAGTTGATTCTGAGTTGTGGGTCTAACTTCATGGGAGTAATGCATCTATTTTTGCCAAGAAATCCTCAAAGAAGTAAATCTTTTTTGGCAGCAAAGATTTAAAGGCCATCAGTAAAATCTAGTGCCTTGGCAAGATGCTATTAAATGGTGATCTAATTGACAAGGATTTGTATAGCAGGTTTAGCTGAGCCAGTGTGGTTTTGGCTCATCGAGGAAGAATAAGGCATGAAAAAATAACAATTTTTGGACAAAACTAAAACTATTGAAATGTTTCTGTCCAAATTCTTGAAATTGCTACTGTATTCTTATCTGTGGACCTTTGTTCTCACTATTTTCTTTCTTTTTTTTTTTAATATTTTATTTATTTATTTGACAGAGATAGTCAGCGAGAGAGGGAACACAAGCAGGGGTAGTGGGAGAGGAAGAGGCAGGCTCCTAGCAGAGGAGCCTGATGCGGGGCTTGATCCCAGAACGCTGGGATCACGCCCTGAGCCGAAGGCAGACACTTAACGACTGCACCACCCAGGCGCCCCTGTTCTCACTATTTTCTATGCCTGCAACTTCCCCTGTGTCTTCAAGTGGCTTACTCTCTTAGCTAATTCCTGTCTCTGCTCAAATTATCTTCTCAGAACTCTAATTAAAATTGCATGACTTATTCTACTTTATTTTTCATCATGGTTATTATTGCTTCTGGAATTTTGTTTGATATTTTACTCTTGTGCATTGCCTATATTATCCGGTAGGTTAAAACTGTCATGAAAGCAAGGACATTATCTTTGAATGTCACATTTACACTCTACTGTAAAGCTTTACATTATATAGTTAAACAGCAATGGTACTTTCTCCAACTGAGGTATTGAAGAAATTCTTAGAACTTAAAAGCCTTATATTTGCATAAATTTTGGTCTTTTCACTAATGAACTCAAAGTCAGATGTGAATAATTAAAAACAATGCAGTATAACCTTGCTTGTCCTGAGTAACCAGTAGTAAAAATATTGGAGATTCCATATGTGTATACAAAAAAATTCATTTTACTGGATATTAATAAGATGGAAATAGTAAGAAGGAAAAACTGCTAAATTCTGATTTCTTTGTCTCACAGTATAACTGTTTCTTAGTTTGATATAAAATCTTAAGGCTTTACAATATATTTTAATTCTATCCCCGATTGAGATTTGTCATTGTTAACTGTGTGAGGAAGACTATTATATTACACTGTTGACACTTGAGGCCACCAATGAAATATGTATCTCCTGGTATTCGTCTCTGCTGCAGTTCCCGCCCAACAAATCTGGGTGTGGCTTCAGTTAATAAGCTTTAACAGGGGGACACCTGGCTGGCTCAGTCAGTGGAGCATGCGACCCTTGATATCAGGGTTGTAAATTCAAGCTCCACGTTGGGTGTGGAGATTATTTTAAAAAAATACACAAAATCTTAAAAATAAATAAAATTTAACAGAAATAACACTATAATCCTTGCATTTCTCAGCCTTTAGAACCCTGACAGCTTCTGCTTTTGGAACCCTGAGCATGCATGGAAGAATTTTGTCTGTCCAGCTGGAGAGACCATGCAGAGAGACATGGTGGCAAAGCCCCATGAAAGGGAGGGATGCCAAACTCATAAAGAAAGAGAGTTGGCTAGTTGTATCCGTTTCCCAGAGCTGCAGGAATAAATTACCACAAACCCTGTGGCCTAAAACAACAAACTTACTCCCTCCAAGTTCTGGAGCTTAAAACTCTGATATCAAGTTATCAGTGGAGTTGGTTTCTCCTGGAGACTTGGAGGGAGAATCTGTTCATGTCTCTCTCCTAGATTATGGAGGTTACCAACCGTCCTTTGCATTCCTTTGCTATTATTATACAGACCATTTCAATCTCTGCCTCTCTCTTCACATAGTGCTCTTTCCTGGGTGTGTCTCCTCTATGTTTTTGTGAATCTCTGTCCTTTCTCTTTTGAAGACGCCAGTCTTTGGATTTATGGTTCATCCTAATCTGGCATGACTTTATCTTAACTAATTGCATCTGTAATGACCCTGTTTTCAAATAAGGTCATATTCTGAGATTGTAGATAGACGTGAATTTGGAAGGGGTTACCATTCAACCCAGTACACATTCATCTCAGTGAGCCAACTGATTCTAATCTCTACCCTCCATCCAAATGCAACCACACCATAATGGTGGCCCAGCTGTTCTCAGCTCACCCTAAAAAATCATGTAAGAGGCGGAGAGGAGGCAAATGGGTGAAGGGAATCAAGAGGTACAAACTTACAGTTATAAATTAAATAAGTCATGGGAATGTAATGTACACCATGAACAGTCCAGTCAGTAAAATTGTATTAACTTTGTATGGTGACAGATGGTTAACTGGACGTATTGTGGTGATTAGTTCACAATGTATACAAATGTGGAACAGCTGTGTTGTGCACCTGAAACTAATATAATACTGTACATCACTTATACTTCAATAAAATTAGAAAAAAGAATTATGTAAGAAAATAAAGAGAACTGTGTTTACATGACTGTGCTTTGGAGTTACCTATTATATAGCAATATATGATAGAATTCCCTTCAATCCCTTATAGACTCATGTTGAAAGTATATAAATATATGAATATATAAATAAATGAACAGTTAAGTGAGAGTAAGAATGGATAATGTCTTGGTGTCTCTTTCATATCTTGACTGGGAGGCAAAGATATTCTAAACTAAAGCACTGCAAAGAAGCCTTAATGGTGAGCTACACAACCAGAGTGTCTATTCCTCATAGTCATAGTCAATCAATAAATATAGCCAAGTTGTAAAAGGATCTGTTTCTGTTAGCTAACTTTACAATCAAAGATTACAGTTAATTGAAATGTCCTTTAGAAAAAAAAATTGTAGTCTTAGTCAACTTGAACTTTTACTTATTGATCAACTATGCCAGCATTAGCTGGTGCTTATTTAATGTAGCTTTATAAAATGTTTATGTTAATGTATCTTATCTACTTTCAGTCACAACAGTTAGATCAACAGTTTCAATATTCCCTCCTAGGTATGGATATAAACTAGAGAAAACTCCCGTCTCACCCCCCAGCAAGCATTTATGTACATGATAACTTTAAAAAAGTAATCCTTTGGTCTGTTTTGTTTTGTTTTGATATGGACGATGTGGTTTTTGGGAACAGCTGTTCCCTGAGGTTTTTTTTTCTTCATTCATGTATGTATTTAGTCAGCTTTGTGTTTTTAAGACCTTGAATCTTCTATAATTTTATGATTAAAAACAGAATAACT
The DNA here is from genome assembly GCF_017311325.1 of Ursus maritimus. Classification (NCBI taxonomy): domain Eukaryota; kingdom Metazoa; phylum Chordata; class Mammalia; order Carnivora; family Ursidae; genus Ursus; species Ursus maritimus. The sequence continues at coordinate 56,074,299 of NW_024424452.1, forward strand.
TACTATTGAACAACTTCAAGGATTGGTTTTTAATCTAGTTGTTTCTTTCTTTCTTTCTTTTTTCTTTTCTTTTCTTTTTCTTTCTTTCCTTTTTCTTCCTTTAGTTTAATTTCCTGTCTTCTTTCCTGTCTGCCTGCCTGCCTTTCTTTCCTCCTTTTTTCCTTCTTCCCTTCTTTCTTTCCCTTCCTTCTACCCTCCCTCCACAACCGCCTTCTCTCTCCTTCCTTTCAACAGATCTCATTTTTAAGCCAGAGTTATTCTTTTTCCAGTATAAGAATCCGTGAACTTATGTTCTGAACTCATGATTAATTTTCCCTGTAAAAAACATCTGGTGCTGGGGGCACTTAGGTGGCTCAGTTGGTTAAGTGTCTGACTCTTGGTTTTGACTCAGATCATGATCTCAGGGTCCTGGGATCAAGCCCAGCTCCCTTGGGCTCCATGCTCAGCAGGGAGTCTGCTTGAGATTCTCTCTCTCCCCCTGTCCACACCCACCAACCCCCACCCCCTCCCCATCTCTCTCTCTAAAATAAATAAATATTTCCTTTAAAAAATCAGGTGCTAAATTTTTTTTAGTCTTACTAAAAATTACAACCTAATTTTCCAAAATTTTGTGGAGATATAAAAGTATGATAAAGAATTCATATTTCTAAGAAAATAGATATGCCTAATTCAGTATATTGGCTGGAATTCGAGTAAATTTAACAAAGGGAATCTCAGTCCTTATTCTTTACTTCTAACAACACATTTTCCCAAGAATACTGAGAAAGAAAACTTGATGTGCAGTCTTTCCAAACTATATCATTAAATTTATTCATCTAAAAATAAAAAAACCATGAGTATTATTATTCTTTTCTGGATGTTAGATTTGCATACGAAAAGTTGAAAGTGACCACTTTTCTCTAGGAATGTACACGTCAATGTGTTTTGCCCTCGTAGGAATAGAACAATTACATGAAAACAAAAAGATAATTTCATTCTTTACTCTGGTTCTTTAAATACAAGAAGAAAAAAGCCTCCTTCATTGGCTACTTGGCACCATTCTTTCTGATCTTCAGTCTGAAAAAATCAATGGATTTTATTTAAATAAATTCTAACAGATACGTAGATATAGATCTGAAATTTCACTAATGTGTTTTAACTTTCTTTACTCAGGCAGAAGTGGCATTTCTTTTATTATTCTTTGGAATCACATAAAATCACCAAACACAACTATTAAATGTAATAGCTGCACACATTAGAAATTCAAGGTTGAAGTAACTAGAATGAAACAGCAGATTTTAAAGGAACAAGACTGTCACTTAGTGTCAATGTTACAATTCCATTTATCAGCTCCATTAACTTAATGGTCAAAAAAAAAAAATTCTCCATACTTTCTTCTCCCTGGTGCATATTCGCTCTCATACACATCTAAACTAATGCTAATAGAGAGTAAAGTGATGCTATCAGCATTCTTTTATGTAGCTTTTATTGTTTTCCATAAAATTCTGTCACTGGGATAAAACTAATGATTTTATACATCTGGCCCAGCCATACAAACTCCAGTTTTTACTCTTCTTATTTTCATTCAACCCTTCTTTTCCACTCCTTTAACTTAGAGTACTTCTGTCATGTGAAAGTTGAAATACCAAAAAGTCAGAAACCTCATCAAAGAAGAACAGGTGCTTTACTACCTTTTGATTTTCTATCTTCATATGAACCATTTTAGATGACTATTTACCTCTCCAGTCCTCATTTATATTGCAGACAGCTACACAATAGACTTTCTGGTATTTAATGCTGAAAAGCCCAATTGGTGATGTGTAGTAAAATTTTACTGCTTGTCTCAGTAAAAAAGGGAGCAATTCCTATACCTACTTTGCAGTTGAAAAGTTCAACCTTTATCTGTTTAGCCAGCTTTAATTCAAGAATAGGTCTCTTTCCACAGAGAAGAGAACTGCTGAGGCATCAAGCCCTTTCCAGCAATCCCCTGTGCAAGCTGATTTGCCTGCTGATGCTCATGCATTTTTTCCCCTACTCTCAGGAAGTTTATATTGTTTTATTTATAAAGAACTCTTACCTGATAAATTTGTCAATAACTCATCATTTTCTGGCTTTATCAATTTTGGTAGGTATTAGTTTACAAATATTAAGTATGCCATTTTATTACTCAGTGATGCACTTTTAAAATTACATGAAATCTCTTGAGAGTCCTGTGTTATATCCAGAACATTTAAATAAAATGTATAAATTAATTTTGACGTGTAGTTTATTGCCACAAATCAATATGTCACAAATGCCAGTACTTGCTTATGAAGCTAATGATCTTGCGTAATTTCTCTAACGTTCAGCTTTTTTAGTACACATCAATTTTTGAAATATATAACCAAAGCTTTACCCCCTGTTGCTTTGTTTTTTCCCTTATAGGCATTCGTATAAAATGGGCTAAGGATATAAAATGATAAAGCCATCCATATTTTCATGGGCTATTATTTTTAACTTTTTAATTTATAGAACTAATTTTTATACACACACACACACACACACACACACACACACACACACACACATAGACTCAAGTGTTTGCAAAATCTTGCAAAAGCATAGCAGCCAGAAAATCACTTTTATGCCTTGGTTCCTCTGTTTACAAGTTGTGTAACTTTGGTTCAGGCACATAAAACTTTTTTTTTTTAATTGCAATTATTTTAACTGCTCCAAGGGTGTAATAATAACTGCTTACTTCACAGGGTTGTGTGAAAATCATGTGAGATAAAGTATAATTGTGCTTTTCTGAAAACTATACGATATCATAACTAAAATGTGAAATTCCAATACTAAAATTCATACAAAATTAATTCAAGTATATTTTCTCTTACACGTCTATGATTTGAATCAGATAATGATAAAACAAAGTCACATAATACATTTGGACACTTTTCTCACTAGTGTGAAATAGAGCTTTTGGGCACAAGTAAGAAAATTTCTGCCTTCCCGAAAACTAAAGTCTTTTTTTTTTAATGAAATATTTACTTAAATATTGCAGATATTACTGGTCTAGTAGAAAAGTTTTACGAAATGTTCTTAAGTGAGGAACTGAGATGATGTGTTTTGGGGTAGGATGCCTTTCCATATGAAGTTCTTTTTCATATGATAAAATTTCTGATTTTTTACAAGATGTAAGATGAGCTGTAAGGAATAGTGAGTCAGGTCTGTTCATTTTCCACATATGAAGACCCTATATTTAATTTGAAATGCATTGCACTTCCTGAGGTTCTCTGCCCTTTATATTTTTACTTATTCTCTGCATAGCTAGCAGGTATGTGAGATTTCTACTTCATTTCTACGTTTTACTCAAATGGACTTTACCGAATTGAGATAGAAAGTATAAATTGTCTCTGGTTTCCATTTTTAGCTTCTTTTATCAGGTGCTTTTAAAACTTGTGAAGTGAAATTTTAATCACCTGATAAGGTATTTGAAATTTAGTACTCACTGGACTAACAATTATTTGAGGTTTATGTTTGCATATTGACTATCCTTTCTTTTATGCATACCCTTTAAATTTTAAATATAATTTTCCAATTTGTTTTTTTATTTTCCTATTTTTGATCAGTTTTTCTGCTCTAATACTTCTGAAATCAGTAATAACATTTAGGATTCCATTTATTTTCTCTTTTTGTGTAATTTGAAAAAAGATTTATATACAAGTATATTGTTCAACATAGACTGTACAGTAGCAAATTGAAATGAATGTCACACTGAATATCCCATGAACAAGTATATTTAACTAAATATTGTATAAGCAAACAAGATAAGTTTAAATATCATTACTATATAGTAAAGAAAATAGTTTTGAAAAACATGTAAAATAAGAGACAAATATTAAAATAAGAGAAGTAAACTTGGGGAGTGCCTGGATGGCTCAGTTGGTTACACATTTGTGTTTGGCTCAGGTCATGATCTCAGAGTCCTAGGATTGAGCCCTCCATCGGGCTCCCTGCTCAGTGGGAACCTGCTTCTCCCTCTCCCTCTCCTTCCCAGGTTGTTCTCTCTCTCTCTCTCTCTCTCTCTGTGTCAAATAAATAAAATCTCTAAAAAAGAGAGAGGTAAACTTGGTAATAAATGGGATACATTATATGTACCAGAGTTGGTTTTACATACATAACTATAAATCTAAACACAAGTCTAAATATAATTACTACAAGAAAATATATTCATAGGTTCATATGTTAATGGAATACATTTTAATGGGTAGTATGATTAAGATAATTTAAAAAATATGTTTCCTTTGATTTTATAGGTGATTACCAATATTGCTGTGATAAGCAGGTCTTTAAGATTTGTTCTGAGATTTGAATATAAAATATAGTTTTAGAAGTACTGCGAAATCAAGTGATATGTTCATAATGTAGTCTCACTTGAACAAAAGTATTAAAATGTTGTAAAACTCTTCCTTAAAAGACTATGAAACAGCCAGACTCTGTTGTAGATTTGTGACTATTTTTAATCCCAGGGCATTTAGTTAAAATATTTATTTTATTTGGGTGCCATTCTACATATGTGCTGTTATGTAATACAGTTTCAGATAATTAAGAATTAGTGTTCTGTAATATTTGATGAGGTTTTCTTGTTGTGTCAAACAAAGATTCATGTTAATGTGGTGTCTAATTAGCAGGGACCAAATTCTCAATTCTTCTTCGGAATTCTGGAAATCAGTGCTGTGGTCTCAATGGGATGTTACCATGTGTTTTGATGTGACATAGCCTTGATTCAAATCAACAGGGTCAATACTCTAAAAATCAGTTGGCCTAAAAGTTATTTCCTTTCTTAGGGCTTATCTCCTTATTCGTTAAATTGGAATAATGATACCTAATTACTTAATAATTAAATAAGCTAAAGTCCCTCTGATTTGTAAACCTGGCCTCTTAGTGAACAAAAGAAAGGTAGAGAAGTCAGAGATAGATGTTTTACCAACATACAATCTTTACAAATATATGTAATTAGCCAGGGCTCTTCCTCAAACTATTTTCAGAAAATAAAAGCAATTTTAATTGATTTATGGGTATTTCTTCCATCCCATCATCATCTTAAAACCATGTCTTAAGTAAGCTCCTCTCAGGTTATGATGTAATTTGTGCTTTGTGGATTTCATCATACCCTTGACTGAATGTTTAAAAATAGTGATTGTCTGGTTTTGTTTCTCATTTTCCCAATTTTCAGAGTATATACACTATTTCTGTTACTTAGTTTGTTACTTAGGTTTTCTTGGATTTGTTTTTTTCTTCTTTGTATCTACCAATATGGGAAGAGGCCTTTCTTCTTATTTGGTCTCCATCTTAAGGTCTATAAAAAAAGAAAACTAAAAGGCTCCTCAAATAATATTTCTTCTGTTTGATTGTAAACATATGGTATTACAAGGACTTTTCAACTTCAGAAAGTACAAAGTCCATTTTTGCTGTCTTCGTGATTTTGAAAGAGTGATAAAAAGTAAACTGTCTTTTAAAGTGCAGATTTCTAGCTTAAGTCAGTAAAATTCTATTTGAATTTATGCCTTCTTTACTTTATTTCAATGTTCTGTAGGCCTTTATGCCATTCAGCATGTACAAAACATTTAGCAGATTTTAAGTAATTTAATGAGTGATTAATCCTATAATATGTCAATAAAGGATCAGAACATATGGGTAGGTAGTGAGCAAATATAGGGACTGTGGCCATCACTGATATGTACATCAGACATTATTCATGGGATAATTTATGTCCTTATATTTAGCAAAAATTTTTTTCACTTCTTAATACCATAAGGTAATACGTTTGAATACATTTTTATTTCATAGCTTAATGTAAAGTTTACAATGAATAAGTCATTTTATTAAGTTCAGTTGTGACTTCCCTCAATGTATGAAAAAAAAGGAATGCAAAATTTACAAAATAAGCAATACCAAATGTCATTTTTTTTCATTATTTAAATACTGATGAATGAAAAAGAAACATTTTGGCCTTTTGTTTATTTTTTTTCTTTTTTCGCCCCTTTTGTGCTTTTAAAAACAACATATTGATTTAACGAAGTAAATTCTATAATAATAACCCTAAGATAAAGTACCAGTATATCAGTAAAATCCAAAGGAAGTATTTCTATTAAACTTAACCTGAATCTCTAAATATAAAAATGTACAAAAGCTGGGTTTCAAAAAGCATTCACTTTTCATGGATATGATAATTGTGACTTGACTGTATTGGCAAAGAAACAACTTTATATTAACTGCATAAAAACAGAGTAGTCCTAAATTTGCTTTACTCTTTAATTTAAATTAGCATTAAGAAATTTACATGTGTGCCATTTTCATCCTTGCTGTTTCTCTGCTTTAATTAGCTTAATTTAACTGGAATCTCTAGATAGGTCACAGCTCTCAAGTTTAATAAAATATAGTTAAACGGGCTTAATAGAAATTCATAAATTATCAATGTTCTTTGGAGTAATACATAATTTATTTCTTGTCAATACCCAGCACATTTTGTAACATTCAAATAAATAAAAGAACTAACAGTGTTACATATAATACCCTTCTTAGCAAGATAATGGTGTTAGTTCTGAAAAAAAAATCTCTGAGAAGGCAGTGCTGTGGCTAGTATGGCATGCCATGTTCTACCCAAACACTATTTAACTAATGTGGCCTTCTTGATCACACTATCTCACTCCTCTTTACCACAGGTTCTCCCTTCTTCCTTCCTTCGATTATTTTTTTTAGCATGCATTGCCATCTGACATACGTGTTTTGTTTACTTGTGTTTTGTCTCCCTACCTTCTCACACCCAAGCTGAAGAGGTACAGTGTTTCATCCTAATTCACTACTGTACCGTTAAGGCTAAGATCAAGGCATGGTACAAGTAGGATTCAAAATTATTTACTGAAATAATACCCACTGTTAACACATGTCATTAAAAATCAAGGTAAACTTACTAAAGTTGGGAAAATGTACACAACAAAAGCCTTTAAATTATCTTCAACAAATGAACAGCATCATAAAAGTGGTTTATACTTGTCTCAGTCATTCTTAAATCTTTGCTTTTGCTTACTAATTTAATCAAAAGCATGTATCTGTTATTTAAAGAAAGATATGTATTTATAGATCAAAGGCACAGAAAATGTGTGTCGTTCAGAATTATTTGCAAATTACTAAAAACTTTCAACTAAAGTTACAAAAGCTTAATTTAACCAGTTTAAAGTATGATAATTGAGTGGCTTATAGAAATAGGAGGTTAAAAGTTTGAAGTCAGGTAAGAATTGATATGGCTGAAAATGTTATAAAAATCATACTTTCATTTTTCCTCTCTACCTTTCAAAATGATTTCTTTAGCAGTTGGCTGCCAAAAGTTTTTGTGGGCTAAAACTTTCTTGCTCAGGTCCAATGGGAAGAGAATATTTCACTCCTGAAACTATAGTGAAGAAAGTGAAGATTTTTTTCCCCCCAGACTTCTACTAAATATCTTCAAAATTAGCCATGGTTGAATTGGATTATATGCCAGTTCCTGAGGCCTGGTGTTTAATTGAGACCTTGGCATTGAATCTGAGATTGGAATGAATGTCACTGAAATAGCTTTGTTTCAAACAAGAGAAGAAAGATTCCCCAAGAGATGTCCCCCAGGCAGAGTTAGCATGGCAGCTGTGGGATGAATGCTGGACAGCAAAAGCTTGTACATGCTACAAAAATTTAGTTCTCTTTTAGGTCCTTGGTTGTATGTCCTTCCTCACTGACAATCAACAGGTGAAATTGTAGCTACTAATAATTTTGAGGGGATACAAGCAGAAAAGGCAATTCAGGAATTCTGACACATTTTTCATTTTACTGCATTTCTCTTTCCTGTCTAGAATATAGTAAAAAGGGATGAGCAATTCTTGAAAAGTTTCCAGAAAGCCACAGGAAAAACACTCAATGATTAGAGAATAAGACCTGTGAGAAAGAATTAAAAGAAATTTAACCTATATGAGGTCAATATTATGGTTAACTTAGTAATTTTACGTTATAAAAGTGTTAGCTCTGCTAGCCCTATTTATTCTGATTCTTCCATCTTAAATTTCTACTGACATGCTACTTGATAAGTACAGGCTGAATTCTAGTGTACTACACATATTAAGTGATAATAATTACAATAATAAAAAGTTCAATGTTTGAGCACTCTAGCATCATTATTTTGCTAAGCACTTTATGTCCATTAACTCATTTTATCACTGGAACAACTTTAGTTCGTATTACATTAAAAAATGAGTTTGAACAGTTTTAATACTTGCACAAATTCTGAGAGCTAGTGAATTTACAACAGCAAGATATGATGCCAAATCTTTCAGACTGCAATAACTATGGTGCCTGTCATAATTCCTGGATGCTGCTGCCTAGGATGTTTATCAAATTTCTCAGATTCCCTATTGTTTTATTCTCAACCATCTTAGCCCACTGATGTTCCATTGACAGTTTAATAAATGCTTATGGAGAGTAGTTACAATGTGCACAACTGTGGAAGATACCTGTATCTAAGAAGGATAAGATAAGAAAAAGGTCACTGCCCTTAAGGAACACATTGTTTGTTGGAGAAAAGTTGGAAAAAATATAAAAATATAAATAAATATAAAAATGTAGAAGTTGTATTTAAAGACATCAGAGTGCTAATTGGGTAACTGAAGAAAAGCAAGGCATCTCTGAGGGAAAAAGTAACATTATTTAGATTTCAAATTATTTCTACACATTTTCATATGCAAAAAGTGGCGTTCATAATAAAGCATACAATGGAGAGCAAAAACTCATTAAAAATAACAATAGGGATGCCTGTGTGGCTCAGTCGGTTAAGCCTCTGCCTTTGGCTCAGGTCATGATCCCATAGTCCTGGGATCGAGTCCCACATCAAGATATTTGCTCAGTGAGGAGCCTGCTTCTCCCTCTGCCCCTCCCCCCACTCGTGCTTGCTCTCTCTCTCTCTGTCTGACAAATAAATAAACAAATTATAAATAAAAAATAAAAATAAAATGCAACCTCATAAGTTCCAGATAAATAAGAAAACAGATACAGGTGAATATCTTCAAATATCTGAACAGAAATCACATTACTATATTTAATGAAAAGAAATATATAATATTGAGGATTTCAAAAGGCCAATGGGAAAAAGAAAGATAAAGTATCTAAGACTATAATTAAACTTAAGATCTAAATGTATGAATTCAGCAGTAGGTTTTAAGTAGCTTAAGAATGATTTAGGTACCTGTGACATAGAACAGGAGAAGAGAACTAGAATGAAGCATAAACACTTGTCCTCAAGTGATTCATATCATTGTAAGGCAAAAAGCCAATTTTTATTATGATGAATAAATAAATAATAACATTTCAAGTTTCAAATAGTGCTTTAAAACCATACATAAATAGCACAAAGAATGTGATAAACAATGACTAAGAGAGAATGTTTAGTGGCAACAGGGCTGTGACTTTGCCCTAACAAAATTTCTCTTGTGTGGCCCTCTCCCCACCTACTCATTCTCTGCACCTGATCTTTAGTGTTCTAGGTGAATTTGTGAGATTTGTAAAATATGTTTATGATACATTCCTGTCCTTGCTAAAGTTAGCTAAAATATCTTAAAACAATCTTGACCACAAAATCAACCAACCAACCAAAAACAACAAAAAAAGCAATCAGTAGATAACACTTCAAGTAAAATATTACATATCTGAAACTGTAATATTCAGTTTCAGAAATTTCAAAGGAAAATGTAATCTGTGCACATTTGTGTGTGTGACATGAGTTGAATAAGTAGTGTTTTCTAAGAATAATAAAAACCCAAGGAATAAATTTTTAAAAAGCAAATAAAAATGGTAAATTAGAAATTAGCAAATTAGGAAATAAAATTAGAAAAGTAATAATTACAAGAGACAATCCTTTAGGAAAAATGTATGTAGCTCAATACAGTACATAATAATAAAAGTGATAATAACAAGATTAACCAAATACAAAAAGAAATTAACAGAATCATACAACAGTACTTTGCTCAACTTTCTCAAATCATATTGTCAAGGTGACATCGGCAAAATGGCAGAGCAAAGTGCTCCCAAAGTTCTCTTCTCCATTAAAAGAACAATAAAACTAGCCAAAAATAAAAAATAAATAAAAACAAAAAACAGAATCAACTTTTTCAGAATTCTGAAAATTAACCAACCATTGACAACAGTTCCAAGAGTGTTTTTTTTTTTTAAGAAAAATTATGGTAATCTTAGTAAGAATAGTGGGATTTAGGATATTTTAATTTGCCCCACTTCCAACTCTCCCACCCTAACTCTGTGGTATTCTTGACAACCAAAAGCTAAACTCAATTCTGACAACCCTGGGGTAAGGGCAGATTGGAATTGGAGCTCCTGCAGGGCCCCATTTCAGATAATTTTTATTATTGCAGACTGTCTGCTGGTTCCCTGGAAGACTTTACTTGCAAAGCTGCCTTTATCTGAACAGACTTGGAGCTTACTGAATGCACCTTTCCCCTGGGTCATTTGTCAAAAGCAATCAGAGGGAAATATTGAATATTTCAGCTGCCTGAGATGATGGATAATAGTTGTGGCACTCAATAGGGTAACTAAAAAGTTTTAAAGGAAAAACTGGGAAGTGAGATATCTATAGAAGGCTTTGTAAAGCTTCAACATATTCCTGAGAATCTCGAGGGCCCCATGTATGAGTAGTGCTGTGTGCATGCCCAAGCTGGGCGTATCTAGAAAAGGCTTGAAAAGGCTCTAAACTTTCACCTTTGGCTAACCATGAGGCTTGGCACAAACAGCAAGTGAAGGCTGACTTGGGGTGGTAAACTGCTTGGGTGAGTGTTGAACGTGAGTCTTAATAGGCAGAGAGAGACCCTTGGCAATGAACATGAGACTTAGTTGATTTTACGTATCTAAAAAAAAATTTGTCCAATCACTAACTCAGACCACTAAGCTAATATAACAGGCTTTAGTGGTCACATACACCAGAGAATACAGACATTACATAATTCAAAAAAGTTGCTAAACACACAAACAGAAACCAAAACAAATCGTGGGAGGTGAGATAATGTGATTAATGAAGTTGCCATATTATGTCACTTAAAACACCCAATTTTTAACCAAAACTTAGAAGACATGCAAAGAAATAAGAAGTGGTGTCCTCTCAGCAGAAATACATGTTATATGCAAGTAATGAATCATGGAACATTGCATCAAGAACTGGGGATGTACTGTATGGTGACTAATATAACAAAATAAATATTATTTTTTAAAAAAGAAATACATATATAAATAATACAGTGTGTAGGAATTGTCTTGGAGGAGGCCCAGATGTAGACTTTCCGAATAAAGTTTTCAAAGCAGTGATCTTAAATATGTTCAGAAGAAAAAAAAGGAAATAATGTCTAAAGAACTAAAGGAAAATATGAGAACAATGTCTCACCAAATATAGAAGATTAGTAAAGATATAGAAATCATAATATAAAATAGAAAGTCTGGAATTGAAATGATAAATTTATTAGAGAGGCTCAACAGAAGATTTACAAGAATTAGCAAAATTTAAGATAGATTCACTGAGATGATCCAGGCTGAGGAACAGAAAGAAATAAGAATGAAATAAATGAATAAAATGAACAAAACTTCAGAGATAATGGGGACACTATCAAGTATGCCAGCATAAGGGAGAATGGGAGCCCCAGAAAGGTGAGAAAGATGTAGAAAAATAGTGAATGAATAGTAGCAGGAAACTTCCCAAATTTGATGAAAACTAACCTTTACATCCAAGAATCTCAACCAACTCCAAGTCAAATAAATTCAAAGAAATTTACTTTCAGACACATTGTAATCGAATTATCAAAAACAAAAAGCAGAGAACCATGAAAAGGCAAAGGAGAGGTGATTTATCACACAAGGGATTCAAAATAATTAACAGTTGTTTTAAGAAACCATGAAAGCCAGAAAGCAGCGGGATGACATACTCAAAGTGCCAAAAGACTGTCAGTCAAGAATTCTATAACCAATAGAATTATCTTCCTAAAATAAAGGAAAACTTAAAACATTCTCAGATATCAAAAAACTGAGAGAATGTGTCAGTAGCAGACATGATGAACTAAAAATAAAAGGAGTATGTCATACTGAAATGAAATGACACTGAATAGCAACTTGAATCAGAAGGTCAGAGTGTTCAATCACACAAAAGGTTTTTTGAAGATGCTAGGTTTATGATTCATGGATCTCCTCAGCCATCCAAGAAGTTAGTAACAGATATGTGATTATCCAAGAAATCTCTATCGAGGAGACAGTTTTCTACAGAGTGAATCCCCATGTTATGCCCAGAAGACAGACAAGGATCTTGAGAACTTAATATGAGCAGAGAAACTGCCAAATGGAATGAAAGGTATGGAGTATGAAATGCAAGAAGACAGTTGGACTCCCCAAATTCTACACACAAGAAACAGACTGATAAAACTACTCAACTTCAAGTATATGATACCTTTCATGAAGAAGAAAGGGTGGCTTAGGGAGTGGAGCTATGAACCTCAAAGGCAGGAGCTGGAAGTCAAAGAAAATTTTTCCAGAACTTGAAAAATAATGGAGTTTGTCTGGTTGGAAATTATGATTGATGACTACCTTTTTTTTTTTTCCTGTCATTTCCTCTCTTTTTGAGCAGGAACATCTATAACTATTATCCTGTTCCTGCCCCACCAAGTATTTTGGGAACAAGTAACTTATTTTCTAGTTTCATAAGTGGGCTGAGAGGAATTCTGCCTCAGGATGGATTACAGTCCTACATAATTCCATCCTCAGCCATAGGTAATTAGATGATTTAGATGGGGAGATTAGGAACTTTAATCTGATAAAACTCAGATAGGATTTTCCACATGTGTTTATAGTGCAATAGGATGACATGTTTGTGGACTTTGGAATGGCATAAGTATATTTTGTATGTGAGGTGAATGTGAATTTTGGGGAACTGGAGGGTGGACTGTGGTAGGTTGAATAATGGTCTCGCCATAGGCATTTATTTCCTAATCCCCCAAGTGGTGAATATATTACCTAATATGGTGTTACAAAGAAAACCACAGGCCCAAAATGGTGTGACTTCAAGTTCCCAAACTGGTGTTCACTATGTATTCTAACTGCAGTTTCAACCTCTCACAGAAATGTAGTCTTAACCCATCAGCCATACCAATGAGTCTGCCGCCTGCACACTCTCCATCCCCCAAAGAAGGATGGGGTAATCTCCATGATAAGACCGCTTGCTTTTTCCTCTAAATTGAGGAAAGAGTAGTCTTTTCAGCAAATTGTACTATGGCAACAGGATATCTACCTACAAAATAAATAAATAAATAAATAAATAAATAAATAAATTTTTAAAAAGCGAAGTTTGTGTCCTACCTCATACTATATACAAAATTAATTTGCAGTGGAAGAAACACTGACATGTAAGAGGAAAACTATAAAACTCTTAGAAAAATACATAGGTATAATCTTTCATGACCTTGTAGTTGGCAATGACTTCTTAAATATGATACTTAAGCACATCGACCAATACCTAGATAGAGAGAGACAGATGCAGATAGATAAAGTAAGGTTCATTAAAATTTAAAATTTGTGTACTTCAAATAACAGTAACCAGTTAGTGAAATAACACCCACAGAATGGGAAAAACATTTGCAAATCATATATCCGATAAAGATCTGGTATGTAGAATATATAAACAACTTTTACGACTCAAAACAGCAACAATAAAAACAAATATACCAATTTAAAAAGTGGGTACAAGATTTTAATGGACCATTTTCTAAGGAAGATATACCAATAGCCAATACACATATGGAAAATGGCTGAAAATCCTTAGTCACCAGGGAAATGCAAAGCAACAATGAGCTATCATTTCATACTCACTAAACTGGCTATAATCACAAAGAGATAATTACAAGTGTTAGCCGGGCTGTAGGGAAATTGGAACCCTCATACATTTCTGACTGGCATGTAAAAGGATGCTTTGGGGGAAAAAATATGGTTTCTCTAAAATTTAAACATAGTCTGGTCTGGACATGTAAGGTGCCTAGCAGCTACCACCCTCCTCCTCACAAAAGAAAAAAGCAGAACAATTGAAAATTAACTTTTCTTAGAGTATCAGAGAATCACAGTTTACCAGAAGAGAAACCCAGGAACAGAAAACAATTCTAGAGCCAGATCTGTGATAGGAAAATCTAAATGACAGTTGAAAAATTGCTGGATGCTCGTTGTAGACAAAAACTTATCAGTTAAAAACTCTGGAAGACCCATTCTTAGAAGAGTCCTCACATTTTAGTGAATTTCATCTCTAGGAGCCATACCAGGATCTCACTGTTCAGATCAAAGAAAAATCCCCTCATGCTTCTAGCAGTGGGAGGGGAAATGTACTATTTTGAAATATGTTAAAGCATTCTGTTCTCTTTACCAAGGTCTGCCCTCAAGGATAACTGTTTTTACCAGAGTCCAACCAACTCAGGTTACCAGAATCTAACTGGTCTGGGGAAGGAAAACATCTGACTTCAGCTCCCTCTTGCTTTCTTGTCTCACCTAAATCCAAAAACCTGAGACATACTTGCCAGGAACAGAGGCTCACTGAAAGTCCTAATCATAGGACAATAGAATACTTGCCCCCCACACACGTGTTCCTCACCACCACATCAACTGGAATCCATTGTATAATAACGGGGATTACTACAGAATGATCTACATATCTTAGGTCCTAGTTAAAAGAAATCTCGAGGGGAGACCGAAATAAGAACCCTAGAGCAACTTACAGCCTTGACATCTACAGCTATACCAAACAATAAATATAACCTAACTCTTAGTCATATAGACATGAAACCTCTCACTAAAGGTATGTAAACCTCAGTTCCTTTTACCCAATCGAATATATCAAGCTTTCAATAAAAAATCACAAGACACAGGATAATCCAAAAAAAACACAGTTTGAAGAGATGGAGCAAACACCAAAACCAGACTCAGCCATGGAAGTTATTTTGGAAAAGTTAAATATAAAGTTCAAATATGACTCAGCAATGCATCTCTTAAGTAAAAAGAAAATTAAAAACTTATTCACAGAAAAATTTGTACAGGAATTCTTACAACATCATTATTCTTCTAGTCAAAAAGTAGAAAGAACCTAAATGTCCATCAACTGATGAATCGATAAACAAAATTGGCATGTAATGATTTTCAGTCATAGAAAGGAATGAAGTACTGATTCATGCTACAACATAGTGAGTCATAAAGATACTATTTTTAGTAAAAGAGACAGAATCAAAAGATCACATTTTATATAATTATACTTCAATTTATGACTCAGTGTCCATACTAAAATTCATATAGGTAAAAAGTGTATTCGTGGTTGCCGGGAGCTGGGGACGGAGAAATGGGAGTGACCATTAAAAGGTGTGGAGTGTCTTTTTGGGGTGACGAAAATATTCTGAAGCCAGATACTGGTGGTGGGTGCCTATTTTTGTTAATATGGTACAAATCACTTAATGTTATAATTAATCTCAATTAAAATATATATTACAAATAATATAATTAATAAATATAAAAATATAGTAAATTCAATAAAATACACAATTTACTAGACATAAAATGTCTGAATACATATCATAATATTATAGTATCTACTATAATGTGAATCTTTTGAGGACAAAAATTGCTTTCTCTTTGACTAAGCATTTCTTAATATTGACTAGATAATAACACAAATAATTTCTTAGACTGAGTGACTTAATATATAAGAACATTTTTCTTTTCAAAATAGTTTCTGGGGGCGCCTGGGTGGCTCAGTCATTAAGCGTCTGCCTTCAGCTCAGGGCGTGATCCCAGGGTCCTGGGATGGAGCCCTGCATCTGACTCCCTGCTCTGCTGAGAGCCTGCTCCTTCATCTCCCACTCGCCATGCTTGTGTTCCCTCTCTCACTGTCTGTCTCTCTCTCTGTCAAATAAATAAATAAAATCCTTAAAAAAAAAAGCTCTCTGAAATTTACAACACTACTACCAAAATTAAAAATAGAATATTTTTTAATTGATAAACTGCCTTCAGGTATATATAAGACAAACTTATGCAGAGCCTGTCAATTTTTGTTGTGAAAATTGATATAAAATATGAAGTAAAATAAAGCTAAATGACCACATGATACCAAACACATAGGTACATAATAGCTGGAGAAAAGACCAGAGTGTGAAAAAAAAAATTGTGAAACGGAACGCATATGTAGACTAGTTTTGTATCTCATGTGCTAGGAAGTTTCCTCATCCTATTTAAAAATTTCAAACCAGATGATGAAAAATAGTAGGTTTGATTACACTAATCTTAATAATTTCTATACAAAAGAAGGAATAATTTTCCAAATTGATCAGTGATAACTGTGAGCTGATAATTTGCAG
Organism: Ursus maritimus; assembly: GCF_017311325.1. Lineage (NCBI taxonomy): Eukaryota > Metazoa > Chordata > Mammalia > Carnivora > Ursidae > Ursus > Ursus maritimus. The sequence continues at coordinate 56,090,702 of NW_024424452.1, forward strand.
AGCTTTAGAATGACAAGGTATAAATACCTGGAATGTCCACAATCATTCATATATATTCATACATGATGTATATTTATATATATGCATATTCATATTTATATGTATTTATATATCATATATTCATATGATATATATTTATTTGCGATATAAACTGTATGTTCACATATGAAATATATACATTGGTAATCATTTTAGTTAATAAAAAATTATTATTTAAAATAATCATTATGTATAAGAAACAACTACAAATTAACTTCAAAAAGATAGGAAATCCAATGTAAAAATGGATAAAATTTGCAGAGAACAAGACTATCAAATGAGATACTCAAGATCAATGGAGATCAGACAAATTTAAGTTAAAATAATTATGAGAGACCACTATATGCTCCTCAGGTCCTGGCATCAAGGTATTTCCTGTTCCTTAGCCCCTCTCAAATTCCTTCACCATGCTCCAAGCTGGGCATTAACAGCTCCCTTGGCCTCCCATCTCAACCCAACCCTCAGAATGGCCAAATTTAGAAAGCTGAACTATCCCAACTCACATTGATCATGGGGAAAGAGGAGCTCACATATAAGGTGAGTGGGAGTGTAAGCTAATACTTATATCTCACTTAGTGAAGCCATTCATTTAATGAATAAGGCATATGTCACACACACTGAGGTTGGTACGTGTATACACAGAGAGGGAATGGGAACAGAGAGGGATAAATGAGGGGGGGGACAACAAATAATTCCTAAGTGAGGAAGTCCTTGATAGGATCCATCATGAAAAAAAAATAAAAGTTGAAAACTGGGGAGAAAAATCACAAATTTCTGCAGGACAGATGAATAAAGGAAGGGAAGGAGGGAAAGAAGAAAAATGTAGGAATGGTAAAAGGAAGGAAGATTCTAGAATTTGTATTTAGTTATATCTATTTCCATGCCCTTACTCTCTTCTCACACTTTTCCTCAGGCAACATCGAGTCCATCAAAAGCCTTTTAGAAACATTCTTTACACTTTTCAAGTCCTTAGCCCTGTAAGTCCTTTAATGCTTTAGATGTGTGTAAAAGGCTTTTATCCTTTAATTCAGGAAGGCTATTTCAGTTACATATATATATATATATATATATATATATATATATATATATATATATATATATATATATATATATATATATATATATATATATATATATATATATATATATATATATATATATATATATATATATAAGGTATGTTGAGTTAACTTAATAGATTTCTTTTCCACTTTCCTCTCTAAAGTGATACAGAAAATAAATAAATTTCAAAAACAAGACAGCAGAATTTTAGATTTGATCATTTATAATCTGAATTCATTTTATTATAATTATAGAGGATAATTATTGTTAAATATATCTTAATGAAATTATTTATGCCTTAAGAGTTCACCTTACTAAGTAAAAATAGAGACTATAAAAATCAAATGCATACATAGTGAATGAATAAATGAATGAGTAATAAATTGAATAAATAAGATCACTAAGAGAAACACAACTGGTACCAAAAAAAAAGGAAAAAAAGAAACAAAACTGGTACAACCATCACTTGTAACCAGACATTGAGATTTTATTTGAATTTGAACCTATTCATGCATTTTCAGTATCCTAAATTTGTGCCTCCTCCAGATGAGTGGTAATAAACTAGAGGTTCAGATACCCATCCATCATTCTGTTTAATCAGAACGTTTTTTACTAACTTTCATCCAAGAGGAGAAATCTTCTTATATTAGTGTAAGAAATCTAAAGAACAAGAATATCAAATGCAATACATCATACCAGAATATTTTCTTAATTTGTGGCACAAAGCACATTACATATATTTTTATATGTTTTGGTAATAGCACTTTTCTTTCCAATGTGCACTGTGAGCCCCAAAATGAAGAAGAGATTGAGTGCAGCTCCTTTATTTGTTCTAGATTTCTGTCAGTAACCGAATTAAAACAATTTAGGTATGTTAGATGGATGTTGGAAATCCTCTGACAGTTGTTTAATGAGACACTTTTCTCCTCTTTACTTTCCAGTTTCTCTCTTATCTTTGGCATGAGCTTAGAAATTTAAAAATTTACCTTCTTACCCTAACACTGTAATCTTTCTAAACTCTGAGAATCAATTTACAAAATAGAACTGTGATTTGTACACTCAACCTAAAGGGTGTTTCTCAAAACTGTTTAAAAATCAAATGTAACTAAATATTTCCTATCATAATTTTCTAGAGATATTATGTTTCTAGAAAACAATGCATATAGTTAAACATTTCTTTCAAACACAATATTGCTATCAAAAGATTTTCCTAAAATCACTATTTGTATTTTCACAGCATCTGGGACAAAATCTACCTCATTTTTCTAATGTTTTTCTAAGATTTTTAGTTTTTTTCATTCACTTTTGCCTCCAGAAATTTTAGAAATAACTTATTCAATTACATCAGAAACACTGGAATTTTTGAAGATGTCAGTAAATTTTTAAATTAATTTTGGAGACAGGTGGGCATTTTTATTACTGATATAGATGTAGTTTCTCCATTTTTTCAAGTCTTATTTATGTTATTCAGCTAACTTTTATAATTTCTACCTTCTGTTATTAATTTTATTGCTATGCATCTGATAGAATGTGTTGCTCTTGGGAATGGGATTTTTTTTTCATTATATTTTCAATTGTTTTAAGTGTCAGTTTGAAGGATGTGCATATTATCTGCTCCTGAAAGTCTTGGAATACATTGTCTGAAACTGCTTCTGGAATACTCTAAGGGGTAAATTTTTACTGTCTCCCTAATATAGCAGTCTCTTGATTTCTGTAAGATTTTAATCAATTTTGATAGATTTAATTTTTGCAGAAAATTATTCAATTCTTTAGGGGATAATATATCTTCCAATTAGAATTTATATACTTTTATCTATAACATTTGCTTTGTTTTTAGGACTGATACACCAGAGAACAGACATTTTTAACATTAGAATTGGACCTCTTAAAATCTATCAGTTTTTCACAGTTTAGGATTCTCTACTGGCCTTCACTAGAAATGACAGAATTCTTTTTTAAGACCTGAGAACTTCATCTGCTGGCACTCATAAAGGGTTGATCCCTATGTGACCTGGCAGTGTCGGGCTTCTAAACCAGCTGGCACCCACCGGGACTTGACTAATGCCACTTCCAGTGGCCTGGCAACGTGATTTTGCCTTTCCCTGCTGTCATTCCTGACAATGTGAGTTCCTTCCCAAGTTTACTTGGTGAGGAAATGAAACGTAATGATACAGTGAGAGTAATCTCAATGTTTCATCACTTGTCAGCTGCCTGACAAAGTTGCTTGAACTGAAGATAGAGGTCTTTTCTGACTGTAAGTTTCTGAGCGTACTAACTTGAACGATGTGTATATAGTGCAGAAATCCAGAATTTTCCAGACTTTTAGAATGAGAATGTATAGACAGCCATCTTTCAGAGGAGACTTTTGGGGCTCCTAAATGGAGATCTTTTTTAGGATTCTCTATATTTAGTAAGGGTGTAGAAACTTGAGACCACAGGTAGGAGGGGAGCCCCTCTTAGACCCTATGGATTTCATGAGCATCTGAATGACGAATCAGGAGTACTGGTCAAGAACTGTAAATAGTCCTTTCACGCTGGAAATTTGTCTCTGAGCTAAGTTTTATTGTTCCTGAATACTGCAGGAGACACATCATCAGGTTAAACTGACAATCTGGTTCTTTCTTTCTCTGTGCTATACCTAAATTTGTTCAGACAGAATAAAAAAAAATCTTTAAAATTAATAATACTGCCTATCATTTAAATTAGTAGAGTGCTATAACAATCCTTGCAATATAGAATTTTTTCTTTTTTTCTGATTAGCTAAAACAGGGGAAATTTGTTTGGCCGATTGGTTCATTAACTTTCTCACAACTGCTTTTTCAAAGACCTTGGTTCTCATAGATGTCTATAGATATTTATATATCCCTATATATAGTTTGTGATATATCCCTATAACTCTCTATGCTTCTATACTCTAAGAGTTAGCTAAGGGTAATTTTATATTTGAGAACTGGATGGATTCTATTCAAACTAGTTAAGATTATAGAGAAATCCTATAGGTCAGGTATTAGAGCATCCCTTGAGCAGTATGATATTTATTTATTTTTCCCTCTTGTCAGAAATGCAGCTTATGACTAGTCTGGTCCTAGTTCAAATGCCTAAACAGGGACCCCCAATTTTCTTGGACATTTCAGTCATAATTCCACTTCTTTTCTCAGGACATGTTACTCCTTTGTATATTGCCTTTTCAGTGTTCACTTTGTGCTGTAACCATCTCATTAATATTTTATTTTTCTTTAAGATTTTATTTATTTAAGAGAGCAAGAGTGAGAGAGAGCAGAGCAAGAGGGAGGGGCAGAGAAAGAAGGAGCTCCCTGCTGAGCAAGGAGCCTGACACAGGGCTCGATCCCTGGACCCTGGGATCATGACCGGAGCCGAAGGCAGACACTTAACTGAATGAGACACCCAGGCGCCCCTCATTAATATTTTCTACACTGAATTTCATTCAAAGTTCTCATAACTATATTTCTTTCTCTAGTTCATTCATATTATTATAAACTTTTTATTTCTCTATTTTTACATGATGTTGTTTATTATTTATTTGTTTTGTAGTTTATTTGAAAGAGACTCTTGTTTTTCCTTCTTTTTTCCTTTTATTTATTTTTTTTTTTAGAGAGAGCTTGTGGGAGAAGTGGGGAGGGTCAGAGGGAGAGAGAGAATCTCAAGCAGATGCCCCACTAAATGCAGAGCCCAACCCAGGGCTCCAACTCACGATCCTGAAATCATGATCTGAGCTGAAATCAAGAATTGGATTCTTAACTGACAACCACCCAGGTGGCCCCTTGTTTTTTTTTTTTTTATTTCCTTTTTTTGATAACTTCATTTTTTGTCATTCATTTCCACTTTCATACATAACAATTCCATCTGCTCTCTTTCTTTTTGTTATATACTTTGTTTTCTACCTTGTTAAGTAAATTAAATAATTAAATTATTTAATTTTGAACTTTATTAATAAGTCCAATAGTTTATCTGTAACAACAGAATTGTTAGGTGATACCTGCCTGGCTCAGTTGGTAGGGCCTGTGACTCTTGATCTTGGGATCGTGAGTTCAAACCCCAAGTTGGGTACAGAGCTAAAAAAAAAACCACACACACAGATGAAAAATGTTCAACATCACTAGCCATCAGGGAAATACAAATCGAAACCACAATGAGATACCATCTTAACACCAGTTAGAATGGCAAAAAATTAACAAGACAGAAAACAACAAATGTTGGCAAGGATGTGCAGAAAGGGGAGCCCTCTTACACTGTGATGGGAATGCAAGTTGGTACAGCTACTCTGGAAAACAGAGGTTCCTAAAGACATTAAAAATAGAGCTACCCTATGACTCAGCAATTGCACTACTAGGTATTTACCCCAAAGATACAGATGTCATGAAAAGAAGGTGCACATGACCCCAATGTTCATAGCAGCAATGTCCGCAATAGCCAAACTGTGGAAGGAGCCGAGATATCCTTCAACAGATGAATAGATAAAGAAGATGCGGTTCATGTATACAATGGAATATTACTCAGCCATCAGAAAGGATGAATACCTACCATTTGCATCGACATGGCTGGAACTGGAGGGGATTATGCTAAGTGAAATAAGTCAAGCAGAGAAAGACAATTATCTTATGGATTCATTCATATGTGGAACATAAGGAATAGCGGGGAGGAGCACAGGGGAAGATAGGGAAAACTGAAAGGGAAGAAATCAGAGAGGAAGACAAACCATGAAAGACTCTGGACTCCAGGAAACAAACTGAGGGTTACAGAAGGGTAAGGGTGGGGGGACGGGGTAACCGAGTTATGGATATTAAGGAGGGCACGTGTTGTAATGAGTACTGGGTGTTACACACAACTAATGAACCATTGAACACTACATCAAAAACTAATGATGTACTATATGTTGGCTAATTGAACATAATTTAAAAAATAAAAAATAAAAATAAAATCAAAAAAGAACAGAATTGTTATATATTAGAAATTGCATAAAATTTGATTAGAAATGCATTTAGTTAAAAATAAAAGGTCACTTGAGATATAATTATATAAATGAAAACTGAGTATCATTTTATTCCTTAAATCACATACCCAGAAATTAAGAATATTATTTGGTGTGTATTTTACATATATGTACACTTATATGTATATTTGTATATATGTACTATATTCAAGTTAGATACCTAAAATTGTACAGTCTGTGATACAATAATAGCTGATATTTTGTAGTGCTCACTGTTCATATTTTACTATTTTTTAAATTTTATTAAATTTTGGAGTCCTACTTAATATGGATCCTTAAGATCAAACTTACTAATTCACTTGCATACATACTAATTTATGAGATATTTTTAAGTGTTTAGGTTGTTTCAATTATTTTGTCATTAACAAAAATGTTTCAATAAATATTCTCAAACAATATTTTATAGCTGCATGGTCAAATACGGTAGCCACTGGTCCTTTAAATTTGAATTTGATTTATTAAAAAATAAAACTAAAAATTCAGTTTTCAGTGCAGTAGCTATATTTTGAATGCTCAAAAACTACATCTTGCTAGAAGCTAACATATGCGAAAGAAAAAACATAGATTTTCATTAATCTGAAAGTTCTGTTGGCCGGTACTGATTATGCATTCTAGCAAATGATATTATTTGAAAGCTAATAACTGTACATTTTAAATTTGTATGCATACAAATCAAAATGATTGCAGAATGTAATAGTCACACTGACAATACATGACAGTATCTAATTTTCATCAACATCCGTTATCCTATAATTCCTTAAGGTAATAGGAAAAGTGGTTTCTATTTACTATGGTTTTTATTCATTTGATTATCAGTGAGTTCATCAACTTATATTTGTTGAAATTAAATTTCTGGTTCTTTAAATTCCTTAAATTATCTCTTTATACTATATAGTCCATTGGATGTTTTTTCATAAACACAGATTAATAAATGTGCAGGCATGCAGGTACTTCCTTGATTCTCTTCATGTCTATGTACGTTTTTCAATATTTTTTCTAGAACCACAAGTAAATTTCTTTGTTTATGCCATACCTGAGTTTCCCTTGATCCATAGTATTTTTTACACAGTACTCATGTTGTTGTTTTTCTCCACATTCATCCCCAATATGGGAAGATCTGTCTAGCTCTTAATAGGTAGGATGAGGGAATTGACCTTGAATTCCACTTCCTGTTGACTGGCACTGTTTCCAAATTCTATTTTCAAATCTGTAACAGAAGGGAAGGTTGATGTGCACAGTTCCCAGTCCAATTCCCAATTTCTGGCAGTTCTTCATCTTCTGGCCCAGCTCTACTTTGATTAAGTGTTTTTCTGAACATTGTTTCCAGGTTTTCTGGTATTGAGCCAAAGAACTGAGCCAATGTTGTACACTGAGGATTACACTTGTCAGCCAGCACTGCTACCAGGTTATGTTTTCTTTGCCCTTACTTACACCAATTTGCCCGTGGGAGGTACCACTCTCCTCACAATGCACTTTGCCATTACCTGGTTTTTCCTACGCTCTTCCAGTTATTAGTGGTGATTTGAAATTTCTGTCTCAGAGAATGGCTTCAATACAGTGTTTTAAGAGGATTTTTGCTTGTCAGAGGTTCTGCGTCTTGGAGTGCGTTGATCAACGGTGGTAAAATTAGGAAGGATCTTCTTACTTCTGAGATATCAGCTTTTAGAAGATTAGGAATTCAATCTATGAATTGAAGCCTGGCTCTGTATCTTTCCACTTTTCCTGCATCTAACTGTAGCTATCTTATCTCATACTAGTTTCAATTCCTACAAGACACTAATATTAGGTTATCTGTCAGAATTACTATAGAAGGTTGCTAAGGGTTTTAAAAATATTTCACTGCATCTCCAACAGTATTTAATGAATAGTTGTGGGAGGCTCTCTTGGGGGCTGTAAGCCAGCTGTCATTTTGAACCACAAATCTTTGATCACAAACTTTCAAAAATAATATCTTTTACTATAGCTGACAGTAAATACTGATATAGCTAGCATTGAAGCTGTTCTGCAAGGCAGAGATTTATTTTAAAATAAATTTGGTATGCCCAAATTCCTCTTCAATTACGTAAGTCAAGGGATTGTACTGAAGTCTGTTAATTTTAAGGATTCTTATTTAAAAAAAGCAATATGAGAGAATGGCTTTGTGAAAAAAACCAAGTTTCTAAGAATATCTTTTTTAAAAAAGTGAATATACTGGACATTCATACATTCTAAAGATACTCTTTACATGTTTAATAGAATATTTTAAACAGAATTATTTACATTATTAACTGCACCTAATCTTTTTTGTTACCAAATGTCTTTGTCAATTGAATTGGCTTAGTTTCACAGTATAGTTCTCTATTTGCTCAAGTATGTCTGCATCTAAGAAACTTAAACAGAAGTCACGTATTTTATTGCCCTTTAAAATAAATTTTGAAAATTCCCAGGTGTGTTATGCAAATGTATCTTTAAAAAATAATTTTAACAGTAAGAAAATTGCATTTTTTGAGGAGAAGAGGTACTTAGCTCTCCTTTTTCTGAAAAGGATTGATGGTGGTAAAATTAGGAAAATTGAATGTGGTTTATGAAGTACAAAGGGTTTTTTTCTCCATAAAAATAGCAACGGTCTTTCTCTCAAGTGCAAAGTGTCTCAATGTTGCAGCAGTGGAGATTCAAGAGTACAGGTCCTCTGATAGAAAATACTCATTTTATTTCTCAACTGCAGCAACAGTAGTAAATGAGGGAAACAGGCACTTCTTATAGTCAGACTGTTCTTTCACATTTTTTGTAATTAGAATATATGTTTATAATTCATCTTTATACATTAAAAAATCTTGTAGTGGTATATAAAATAAACATATGATAGAAAATAATAATAGCTCTCATACTTTTATATGTTGAGCGTCAGAAACTGTAGAAGGCACTCTCAACAAATCATCTCATACATTCTTCTCAAACATTCCACAAAGGACGAGATTGATATTTTTGTTGTTGTTGGTGGTGGTGGTTTTTTCGATGTGGTAGCTTAGAGGCAGATGACCTTTGAGTGATTTGCCAGGATTACAGAATAAATGTCAGGCTGTATTCTAGAAAGTTAGTTCTCAGGAGACCTTGGCTATTTGAATCCCTATAATTAAGTCCTTTAAAATTTATAGAAATATTATAAAAGTATATGAAATACTGTTAGAAGTAAAAGTCTATTTTATCATAACTGACTCTACATCAAACATCATTTCCAGAAAATTTTGTAGTTTTCTTTTTCAATGTCACATAAATTTTCAAAGTTCCTTTTTGTTTGTGCTCGAGACCTAGATGCTTACTTATGCAATTTGATCATCTATTTTGTAGATAAATAAATGGAAAATATCTACAGTAACTAGTGAAATTGTAGCATTAGTCTACAGAAAATATGATTTCTAATTTGGATTGATAATTGCTTAGATAATCTGTTGATATATAAACCAATAACATGATGTCTAACAATGAAATAAGGATGAGTATCTCTTAAGGTTTAGAGTCGAACAGAGTACTTTTGTAATTGTGACTCCAAAGCAGCCAAAAATTATCAAAATAGATTATCTTTAAGTATGGTTGTATTTTAATACCTTTTTTATGTAGTCTACAGTAAAATATTATTTATTTTATATATTGAGTTTTCTGTTCTAGATCTTGATCAAGTTACTCTAGTTTAACAATTATATATACAATTTTATGCTTATGAGGAACTTTTTGTAATGGTACCTCCTTTAGGATATTAACCCAGAATTCTCAGTGTATTAACACAAGAAATGTGTATTTCTGCTATATGCCATACAGTGATTGTTTCTTAAACTTCTTTTCCTTCACTTAATTAAATCCACAATTGTTTCTTTTTTGTTTGTTTGTTTTGTTTTTAAATAAGTTCATCTTTATGGCTCTTTAGTTACTCCTTTTACACATTCTTCCCTATCTAGATTTTCTTCCTTCTTTCCTTCCTTTCTCTCTCTCCCTCTCCCTCCCTCCCTCTGTCCATCCCTCCTCTCTCTTTTCTTTTCTTTTCTTTCTTTCTTTCTTTCTTTCTTTCTTTCTTTCTTTCTTTCTTTCTTTCTTTCTTTTCTTTCTTTCTTTCCTTCTTTCTTTCTTTCTTTCTTTCTTTGTACAAAGAAAACTTGATTTGCAGAAAATAGGAAGATCATGGGGTATAAAAACCTCCAAAGCTGTGACTCTCTGAGCAAGGATGGATGGATTCCTTTTATTTAAGGTTAGGATGAATATTTCAATTGGGAAGTCTTGCCATTATCTGTAGATGTGGGCATAAGAATTCTCTTCCAGCCCCACACCTGGTAATAGCCCAAACCCAGAACAGTATAGTTTTCTGTCTTTAACACACACACACACACACACACACACACACACACACACACACTCACACTCACTGATTGCTGAGTGCTGTTGAAGAAAATTATACAGTGATGCAACAGCACAGATTATAGGCCTTATGCTTTCAGAGTACACATGAACTGGGTTCCTCATGCTTTCTAACACTGCTCTTATTCCCTAATTAATTCCTTACTGTATTCTCCACCATAGCTATATCAGATTTCCCAATTTTCACATTTTCGACCTGTTTGCCCACTCCCTCAGCCTCAGAACTGACATCGAATTAAAAGAAAACTTAAATCTCATGACAAATGCATCTTAAATATCACTTTCAAAAAAATTTTTAAAAGGAACTAACTCTTTGTTCCTTCTTTCTATTCCCAGTCTTGGTGAAAAAAGTTTCTCTTGTGAGACAGTATCTTGGATTTCATTCCCTCTTCCCTTTTCAAGAACCTCATTTGATTGATTCCAAATAACCTTATCTCTCTTTTATTTATCTCTCCTAGCCTGCACATAAATATTCTTAAATTTCTTCAGTGTAAATAAACAAATAACAAGAAGAAAAAAACCAACTACCTTTAACTTTTGCTTTAACTATTACAGCAGCTCTCTTACCTTGAGAAAAGAAATATTAGAAGATATATTCACATAAACTGTCTCCCATGAAGTTCTGACTTTTGCTTCCACCTGTCACAAAAACTAACTTTACTAATATTGCTCAGCGACATTAGCTAAAGTTAGACTCCCAGCTATATTGATGAATTTGGCTACTCTTTTTAGAAGCCTTCTCTTTCATTGGCTTCTCATGTTATCAGTCTAATGGATTTATTGTCTCCTCTAGTTACTACCTTTCCTGTGTCCTCTGCTATTAAGAAAAACATCAGAGAAGTAAGATTGCATAATGTGCACTGAATAACCATTGTTCTCAAGCAGGTAGATTAATAAATATAATGTAAGTGTGGGCATAGGAAAGAGGATGAAATATACACACACACACACACACACACTTATACATTGATAGACATCATACTGTTCATTTAAAAATCTTAAAGGCATATTGCTAAATGCTTAGTGATTACAAAATGTAATGGCAGCTGTTTTATGGTAGTCTTTTATTAATTAACTTTATAGAATTATAATGTGAAATATATCAACTCTGTTGCTCTGTTTAGCCAAACCTTGTGACATGAAGAACATGATAAACACTATATCCTTATTTATTGGGCATGCATTATTTAACAGATATTATTGCAGATGCCATAACTATACTAATGAATTTAATAATTACAAGAATATTTTGAAATAAATATGATTATTATATGCATTTGAGAAATTTGAAAACACAGATAAAGAACAGTTAAGTAAGACCAAGATCACAGAATGGAAGGTATGGTAGAGATTCAAATCTGGCCCCAGAGACTGCACGACTACTGTATGAAAAGGTTTTTCTCATCTTTGGCTTTCTTGTCTTTGTTCTTTTACTCTATAGTCTTTGATGCTCTTCTCTTGAAATAAGTGATGCTTATGAAAATAGACATTAAAGTTAGTTTTACGTATACTGAGGAATACAGGGCTGCATTAATTTAAAAAGGAGATAAATAAGCATAGGCTTATTAAATATAGGCATTTAGCTAAAATAAGGCATATTTATAATTTTTAAAGACACTTTTATGGCTAAGATTTGAGTTTGTCTAATAAAAATGTTTATTTCTCTTCTATCAACAACACATTCTCTCTTTCCTCAACACCAAGTTTTCAATTTCATTATTGTATTATTTAATTTCTTTCTGTTATTTAATTTTTGGCACATCAGACAATTAACATTTCCCAAGCTCATAATCACTTCTCAACACAAAATATCTTAATGTGTGTTCTCACATGTCACAGAATGCATAGATATTTGCATATCTAAATTCAACTTCTCGTTGCTGCTAGATTGAATATGACCCCCATTATGCAATTATGTACATCTGTATATCTTATTTGTATGTTATCTCTCAAACATTAAGGTACTTCAGGTCAACCTCATTCAGATTAATATCCCTATCGTCAGTTATTTTAGTGTTTCCATATCTCAAATAAAACATAATTAGCTCAAACTCAGATTTCCATATCTCAATTACATAGCTCAACATTTTGTTCCTAATTAGTACATTCATTTTTAGTTCTTAAAAAACTTGTATACATTATTCTATCATTTGAACATATCATAAGTTAAAAAATCACTTACATGCAAATGTAGTATCTCACATATAAATTACACAGTACTAGTACTCAATAAATGTACTGATTGATTTATTAAGTGTAATGAAATATATATACATTTTTGAATGCACACATTAGCTTATAATATTTCTAAAGACGTATATTTAATATAAAATTAGACTATCAAAATAGTATTCATGTAATCAGTATTCCTTCTATATAGTCCACAAATAATGAACTTTTTTTTTCTTTTTCTTTTTTACTTTTTACATTTAACTTGCTTCATGCTGGGAAATTCACCTGATATTAACACTGATTCGTTTTTCAAGGGTAAAAGAAATAATTGATTTCATTGTCTGTAGTAATCATATAAATGCATTAAAGCACATAAAGAATACAAAAACTAAAATTTCTTATGGATGTCTTTTCTTATTAAAACCTTGAAATATTAAAAATAAATTATGAATTAATAGAAGTCAGTGAAACTCTACTCTGTGACTTTACCACTACTAAGCTCCTTTTAGTCACATACACAAGGCCAACTACAAAAATGACAAAAGCTGAAATGCTTTGTTTAGAAATCTGATGACATCTTTCCATTATTAAGGTCATAGTAGAAGAGGGGTTTTGGCCATTTGCCAGTGCCATGTGGGTACTTAATTCCATTTTTATTTGGATGTCTGTGACCTACTCTTCACAGCTATATCAATGATAAACGAACATCTCATTTTAGTAACATATACTATAGTAGCAGGTATCTCCAGTTTGACACATTACTAATTAAATATTGATTTGTTGAATGAACTCTAAGCCTTCAGTATTTTTCTAATTAGAATAATGACTCTTCTGTATGCTAGCAGTTATGTTTCTCTTTAAAAAATAAAAAACACATAGAAGTAGTTCAAAAGTATAAATTATTAAGCATATTGTACTTCAAGGTATGGTTAATAAATTAGACATATTGTAATAGGTTCAGGCAAATTGCTTTTATTGCTTATAATAAAGAAAGATTTCATGCTTCTAATCCAGTTTGGTAATGGCAAAATACAGCATTTAATAGTAGTGGTATGGCCTTTGGATAATACATTTACTCAGGAAATTTTACTCCATTCTTAGCGAGCAGCTATCTAATTGGATGGTTGTATGCCATATGAAAATTTAAGACCCTTAAGTGTCTAAAAAGGGAATTATTTTCCATTTTAAATTGTCATAAATAAATCTCTATCAATTGAATGATCCCTAATAAAGGCAATATTGCATACAAATAGTATTCTTCATATAATGGAATCTCTTTAACAGTCTTGAGCGTGGAAACTAATTAAACATGAAGCAAATCCATCATATAATAGAAAACATTAAAAAGGCAGCAAAAAGACAGCTTTCTAAACTTTTTTCTTTTTTTTTAATAAGTCAGTCTCAGGGCATAGAGTCCCACGGACAGTATTATAATGGATCTTGACCATGAATTGCCCTTTGAAGAAAAAGATGAAGCTCAGAAAGCAAATGCTGAAGTTGAAAATGATGACTGTGCTTGAAAAGGTTTTTCCAGAGCTTATCACTTTTAATCCACAGAAGAGGTGCATGAGTTAATCTGTTCTTTCTTCTTCCACTCTCTCTTTTCTTCCTTCCTTTTAAACTCTCTCTACATAACTCTTTTTCTGGTTCATTCTTTAGTTACTGATTACAAACATTTCCTAAATATAGAGTAGATACAAAAGTATTTGTAAATGATGTGGGATGTAGAGAACAAAAAAAGTCAAAGGCACCATTTTAGGGAAGAGGATGTAATCATGATCTTTGAAACATCACCTACGTCTCCCTTCCTCATGCCATCCCCTTTCCAGTCCCATAGTGAAAAACATTATTCAGATTTTGTCTTTACACTCACATCGCTGTTCTTTATTTTTCCCCCATATATGTTGGTTCCCATAGTCATATAGTGTTTGAAGTTCTATATTTTGACTCTTTTAGTATAGGTTTTTTTCCTGTGATTCATTTTGCACTCATTGTTTTGTTTTGTTTTGTTTTGTTTTAAAGATTTTATTTATTTATTTTACAGAGAGAGACAGCCAGCGAAAGAGGGAACGCAAGCAGGGGAAGTGGGAGAGGAAGAAGCAGGCTCTCAGTGGAGAAGCCTGATGTGGGGCTCGATCCCAGAACGCTGAGATCACACCCTGAGCCTAAGGTAGACACTTAATGACTGTGCCACCCAGGCGCCCCTGCACTCAGTGTTTTGTCCCAATTTAGCATAACTAAATAGAACTATCCTCTCTTTTGCTTTTTTTTTTTCTTTAACTTCTGGGTAGTATTTAATTTCACATGGCATCGTTTTTTCATCCATTTCCTATTGAATAACACTTGCGTTTTTTCCACTTGAGACTGTGAGAAACAGAACCACAATAAATATTATTTGAAGATTTCTTTTTTCTTTAACACACTAGAAGTTTTGGGGGGGTACATAAATAGTAGTATTTCTGGATCATAAATATTGAGGGAGAAAATCCAAGCAAAAGTAGTTAGCTTACCCCTCTATTAAGAACAGTGCAAGGTAAAAACAGCTTCAGAATATTGTTGTGTCAGAATATTAGCAAGTGTCCTGAAGAATTTATAGTTAGATAAAGGAAGGTCAAAGTCAGTTTTATTCCATACCTTGATCCCTCTTCAAAATCTTCGAAAATATGGGAAACTGAGCTTATATTTATCATGGGATAGGATGAAGGACCTTCAGAGTTAGAATTAAGGCTGATCAGGTGTTAGTTTCTAAGATTGGCAAGAGGGGTTAGGAGCAACAATGTGGAACAATGTTTTACTGAGATCAGTGAAGAAAAAGTCCTTCATCATTCCTCATATAGCTTTACCTCAATGTTTCTGGAAAATCCCAAATAATTTCCAAAACTGATTATGCCACTTAAAGTCCAATAAAAACATATGTGTTTCTATTTCCATATCCTACCAATACTTGATACTGTTTTGATTTTGTCTTTCTTGTTTCTTTAAAAAAGAACTTTGTATATTCTGATGTGTTCCCTGTATCTTCTGTCAGGACACCTGTCTATATCTACAGATATTATCTGTTGTCTGTCTGTCTGTGTATCTAATCTATCTATCTATCTATCCATCTATCTATCTATCTATCCATGTCTGTTTCTCTAGTCTATCTTTATAATGTTAACTTATATTCTGTGGCCTGATTTTTAATTTTCTTTATTGTATCTGTATATAAATAGAGGTTTTTAATTAGCTGTGGTCAAATGTACCAATCTTATCATTTATAGTAGATATTTTTTATATCTTCTGTAAGAAACATTGCTAATCTTGATTTATGATATTATTATTCTATATTACTGCTTAAAAAATTATTGTACTTCCATTCTTTCACATTTATGATTTAGTTATTTTGGATTAAAATTTTATGACTAGGGAAATAAAGGAGTCCAATTTCATTTTTTTTTCAAATAGGTATAAGTAATTGACATAAAACCATTCATTAAGAAACATTTTCCCTGCTCTGTAGTGTGAGTTTGTCATAAAACAATTTTCCATATTGTTTAGTCCTGTTTCTGTCCTATTTATATCATTCATTGCCCTATTGACTGTATAACATTGTTTAATTTCTAATCTTTGACGTCTAGTCAAGCAAGTTATTTCATCATGTGAGCACTAAGTCTACGGTCATCAGCTAGGAATGATCACCCTCCCCCAACCCTGAGGACATTTGAAAATATCCAGGGATACTTGGGGTGGGGATGCTACCAGCATCTAATGATTAGAGGCCAGGAGTGCAGATCATCATTATCCCACCTTGAACAGGATTACCTCTTGTATCCCAACAAAGATTTATATGGTACAAAATGTCAGTATTGCTGAGGTTGTGAAATCCTCACCCAAACAGAAGACACACTTGGATGTCTTTTTAAAAAGAGAATTACATGTTCCATGTGTGGCAGTAGGATTCAGTATACATATTTTTACTTCTGTCTTTATCTCCTTTTTATTCTCTTAGTTGTTGTTTTGCTTTCCTTCAGTGCCCTTTATGAAATCTTGATTAATATAGTCTCTCTTCCAATTTAGTTTTCATTACTGAGAGTTTTATAGTTCCTTTCTTTAGTGCCTGGCGAGGTAAAAAAGAGTGAAAAAAAATCACATTCTCTTTCCCTTTCATTTCTTTCTTGAGTTTAATTAACAATCTTTTCGTTTTAACTTCTTTTTGATTTTACTTTTTATTTCTGACTCAACATGATTTTTTCCCATTCTCCTATCCCTGAATATATGTATATATAATTACATGTAATTATATATAAATACACTGAATATGATTAATTATTTGAGAGCCATCTTACGGTTGTCTTTTGCTTTATGGTGATTTCATTCAGGGACATTATTTCGTTCCTTGAGGCATATTAGATCTCGTTTCCTGATATTTAAAAAATCATTCTTCATGGGTTTATTTTTTCCCTACCTGTTGTAGGAAAATGTTGGAGTTCAGA